>NC_059375.1:19870000-20052500 GCF_019703515.2 Myxocyprinus asiaticus
GCAGGTGTGATGTTCGGATGTACCGATCCCGTGCAGGTGTTGTTACACGTGATCTGCCACTGCGAGGACGATCAGCTGTCCTTCCTGTCTCCCTGTAGTGGTGTCTTAGGCGTCTCACAGTACGGACATTGCAATTTATTGCCCTGGCCACATCTGCAGTCCTCATGCCTCCATGCAGCATGCCTAAGGCACGTTCACGCAGATGAGCAGGGACCCTGGGCATCTTTCTTTTGGTGTTTTTCAAAGTAGAAAGGTCTCTTTAGTGTCCTAAGTTTTTATAACTGCGACCTTAATTGCCTACCACAGGTGCATGTTCATTAATTGTTTATGGTTCATTGAACAAGCATGGAAAACATTGCTTAAACCCTTTACAATAAAGATCTGTAAAGTTATTTGGATTTTTACAAAATTATCTTTAAAATACAGTGTCCTGAAAAAGGGACGTTTCTTTTTTTGCTGAGTTTATATATACACACTGGTGGACAAATGTTTGGAATAATGTACAGATTTTGCTCTTATGGAAAGAAGTTGGTACTTTTATTCACCAAAGTGGCATTCAACTGATCACAATGTATAGTCAGGACATTAATAACATGAAAAATGACAATTACAATTTGAAAAAAATATTCATAACTTCTTAAACTACTTCAAAGAGTTCTCATCAAAAAAATTATCCACGTGCAGCAATGACAGCTTTGCAGATCCTTGGCATTCTAGCTGTTAGTTTGTCCAGATACTCAGGTGACATTTCACCCCACGCTTCCTGTAGCACTTGCCATAGATGTGGCTGTCTTGTCGGGCACTTTTCACACACCTTACAGGCTAGCTGATCCCACAAAATCTCAATGGGGTTAAGATCCACAACACTCTTTTCCAATTATCTGTTGTCCAATGCCTGTGTTTCTTTGTCCACTCTAACCTTTTCTTTTTGTTTTTCTGTTTCAAAAGTGGCTTTTTCTTTGCAATTCTTCCCATAAGGCCTGCACCCCTGAGTCTTCTCTTTACTGTTGTACATGAAACTGGTGTTGAGCGGGTAGAATTCAATGAAGCTGTCAGCTGAGGACATGTGAGGCATCTATTTCTCAAACTAGAGACTCTGATGTACTTATCCTCTTGTTTAGTTGTACAACTGGGCCTTCCACATCTCTTTCTGCCCTTGTTAGAGCCAGTTGTCCTTTCTCTATGAAGACTGTAGTGTACACCTTTGTATGAAATCTTCTGTTTTTTGTCAATTTCAAGCATTGTATAGCCTTCCCCAAAACAATGATTGACTGAAGTTTCTAGAGAAAGCTGTTTCTTTTTTGCCATTTTTGACCTAATATTGACCTTAAGACATGCCGGTCTATTGCATACTGTGGCAACTCAAAAACAAATACAAAGACAATGTTAAGCTTCTTTTAATGAACCAAATAGCTTTCAACTGTGTTTGTATATAATGGCAAGTGATTTTCTAGTACCAAATTAGCAATTTAGCATGATTACTCAAAGATAAGGTGTTGGAGTGATGGCTGCTGGAAATGGGGCCTGTCTAGATTTGATCAAAAATGACTTTTTTCAAACAGTGATGGTGTTTTTTTTTTTTTTACATCAGTAATGTCCTGACTATACTTTGTGATCAGTTGAATGCCACTTTGGTGAATTAAAGTACCAATTGCTTTCCGAAACAACAAAATCTGTACAATATTCCAAACTTTTGGCCGCCAGTGTATATATATATATATATATACACACACACACACACACACTGTATATTGCGGGGGGGTTGCAGTGTGAAGCATGCATATATATATATATATATATATATATATATATATATATATATATATATATATATATATAAACTGTGGGTGGAAAAACTTGTTTATAGAGTATGATGTTCCTCATGTGTTGGCACAATAGGACACATTTTCATTTTGAAATTAGGGGGGAAAATGGTATTAGAAATGAAAGATGAGCCATGTGAATGTGCCTGACCATTGAAAATCACTGTGAGCCTGACCATTTAAAATCATTGTTTGCATCTGGATAGAGTATCTGACATCATTTGGAGCAAAGCAATATGGTGTTCAGTGCCAGAGAACAGTGGCAGCAGCTGTTGTGTCTTTAGGTCTTTGATTGTTCATTCATGAATTATGCAGCCTCAGCAATGGAGAAGTTTGAATTACCCAACAGTACAACATTTTGACTTTCAGCTTTTTAAGAAAGTTTAACTTTCCACAGGTTGCAAATGAGATCTAAAGCTGATAGTTAGCTCATTCTGAATCTAAAAATAGCCTATAATGTCCTATGTTACACCAGTCCCATTTCCAGCTAAACTGAGTAGGCCATTTTCTATGTATTACTGTATACAGTACATCCAAGCTCACATGTAAAATATACCTTTTCCTCCTTAGCTGTGAGTCACCTCATCTTTATTTTGCCCAGTGCAGTTGTAATTTTTGCCAGCCTCGTATTCATCTTTGTCTCAGTGTGTCGTCCACGGCAGGAATCCCTCATGTTTAAGGCAGTGGTGAGTGATCCAGATAACAACAGAGATTAACTTAAATACATTCAGTATGTTTTGTGTAAATAGTTGTGTAATTAAGTGCAATATACATTTTTGTCCACTAGAGGTTGATACACACCAAAGTATTTTTGAGGAAACAAATCAGAGGACACATTTGGGTCTGGGCATTAATAATGGCATCAGTATTTGTATACTGCATGGTTGTCCTTTAAGGATAATTTTTTTCTTTGCCTTTCTTTTGTTTTCTTAATTTGAAAAATATATTACATTTATATCACAATTACAATACAATATTGCCCAACACAATTACATTATATAGATTTTATTTCATTTCTGAAAAAAAAAAAAAAAAAAAAAAATTATATATATATATATATATATATATATATATATATATATATATATATATATATATATATATATATAAGTTTTGATCTGAAATGTATACTGTATATATGTATTTCATTAAATATGCACATGTGTAGTCCTTCAGTTTGGCTGAGCTGGAGCATTTTGTTTTGTATGTATTATATGTATAGTTACTATGTTATGAGTGTGTAAATTTTGTTTTCTCTTTTTGTATGTCTTCAGGTGGAAAATATTAATTGTCTCCCTTTTACAGACATTGAGATGCATGCAAATGATGCAATCATCCCCTGCAAACCCATTGCATCATCTTCCTCTTACAGCAATGAAGCCCAGCCTCTTCTTCATTAGCAGGGGCTTCCTACAACACCCAGCCCTGTTAGTCTCACTGTGACTATCCGGTCCATATCAAATTAGCCTGACATTGTCACTGTGAATGACAATATCTAGCCATTCACATTTGAGAGCAAGATAGAAATGGTCAGTCCTGACTCAACACTGTGAATCAACACAATACAGAACCACTGAAAGCTTTTAATTTTGAGTCATTTTTCTCTATGTGAACTCACTAATGACTCTCTCTTTGTTTCTGCTTGTGCTCTTTTTTGTGACAATTAAATTTTATACTTAAGGGTTTTAAGGTTTTACCTTATTAAGGTTTCTAATGGATCTTGGCATTGATTATGAAATTGGAAGAATTAAATTCAGTTCAACAAGGGTGTCTTTCTGAATATTGTTGAACCTAATGAACAACAAGCACTGCTGGCTTTACTTTAGTTTGTGTAAAAGATCATATATATTTGCTAGTGATTATGAGCAAGAGTTTCCTTGTCAAAGACCTAGAGCTCCTTCTCTTGAAATGAATGAGTCTGACCTATATATTCCTGCTGTGATGATCAATGACATTTGCCATCTGCACTGCAAGGTACCAGGAAGACAAGAATTACAGCTCTTAATAATACCTCTCTGGGTTAAAGGGTATGGATGTGCTATGCATCATAGTTTTTGGAATAACCTTGCCCTTCTTCAGCTCAAACTTAGCTGAGGAATTACTCTTGTCCTTGGAAGCATAAAAATAGCAAAAGTATGTGAAAGAACTTGAATAGGTTTCCTCACAAAATTTTATCACAGATTTGTTTCTAGTTTTCATGAGGAAACTGTTGAACAATTAGTGCAATACTGTTGCCTACAAAATTATTATAAATGTATAATTATTGTGGTGACTATCCTTAAGAAAATTGCCAATTCAGTCACTTCTTGGGTCTGCTGAGGTATTTAGATGCCCCTTGTAATTTGAATAAATTGTCCACAATGTTTGAGTCGAGTTCCATGTTTTTATTACTAAAACTGAACTGAAAATTTGATATTTTAAGTAAAAGTGAAGAAATAATTCAGTTGAAGTAGAAATACTGAGAAATATTATGACTCAAGTAAGAGAAAATAAGTAGTTTGCCAAAAAACTACTCAAGTAACTATGTTACAAGTTACTTTATGAAAATTATATTATATATAGTATATACACTTCCATTTTTAGAACACAAAGACATTTTTGTTCTTGAAAGAAATGTATGCTTCCTTTCACCAAGGATGCATTAAATTGATTAAAAATATTGTAAAAATCATTAATTGCAAATTATTATTACGGTTTGAAATAATTGTTTTAAGTGATATTTATTCCATTTTTTCTTTACCCGTGATGGCAAACATATACTGTGCCACCTATTCCTTAAAAAAGCATTCTAAAGTGCTAATTTGGTACTCAAGAAAATTTTCTTATTATTAGAATTGAAAATGGTTGTGCTACCATGCGGAAATCACAATACAGTGGGTTTTTCTCCATTTGGCATTGAGTTCTTACAAGTTGCTTTACACTTTTTTAGTTTTAAATTTTGGTTTTAAAAACAGGCAAAAAGAAACACATTTCTCCTGAAATTCTATTTTCTCCTAAAGTCTATTGTTTTAGAGAGATGAAGGCTATTCCATGCATTACTGTTTTGAAAAAAGAATCTCTAACCAGGATAGAGAGGGAAGTGGATGGCCAGATGCACAACAAAAAGACAAGTAAATCACAGTTTGAGAAACAGACTCCTCACAGGTCCTAAACTAGCAGCTTCTAAATGCTAAAGACCTGCATTGCTGCAAGAGGATTCTTGGACAAACAGACATTTTTAAGAATACAACATATATTTAAATAGAAATAGCCATTTGTAACATTCTAAATGTCAGAAGTCATGTGACGCCATGCAAGGATCAAACATGTGAACAGCGAGCTCTGCACACTTTGCTAGTTTTAATACCTTTTATGACATAAACCGGTGAGATTTGATACACTCTGTTCTATAAATGTTCTAGGAGGACAATGTGTCAAAGAATTCAAAATCCTCAGGCTCTGGAGACATTAAAAGACACTTATGTGTTCAAGCTGACACCCCTGAGCAGGCCGCGGGCCTGGGAGTCGATTTGGTTGGAGAGATGCGGGAAATGTGTCGAGAGATGCTGAACATGTCGGCAATGCTGACAAAGGTCATTGCTGACTTGGAGGATCTTGCTGTGATATGTCGATCGATCACTGCCATGGAGGTGAAGTCTACTGATGTGGTCACAAGAGTGGGGGATGTCGAGAAACGGATCGATTATCTGGAGTCATCTGAGAGGGAATTATCTGCTAATCCGCTAGCGACAAAGGTGGATTTGGAAAGTGTCTGTTGTAGGACATGGAAAACCTTAACCGGTGGAATAATGCCCGTATCGTGGGAGTCCCAGAGGGAGTGGAGGGACAGGATATGGTGGAATTCCTAGATGGGCTCTTTCTGAGTCTGCTCGACATAGCAGGCCATAAGCTGGAAATTAAGCAAGTTCACAGGGTTCCGGCTCGGCGATCTGCGGAAGGTGGATTTGGAACGTGTCTGGGAGTTGGAGGACATGGAAAACCTTAACCGGCGGAATAACGCCCATATCGTGGGAGTCCCAGAGGGAGTGGAGGGACAGGATATGGTGGATTTCCTGGATGGGCTCTTTCTGAGTCTGCTCGACATAGCAGGCCATAAGCTGGAAATTGAGCAAGTTCACAGGGTTCTGGCTCGGCAATCTGCGGAAAGAGACAGGCCCTGATCAATTCTAGCCAAATTTCTGAGATCATCCGTTAAAGATCTTGTGTTACGTGAGGACTAAAGGAAGGCTTTCTTGGAAGAATCACAGCATTTTCTTGTTCCCAGACTTTGCAAATTCGACGAGAGAAACGTGATCGATTCAAGGAATGCAAGAAATGTTTACATAAATGGAAGGTCGCTTTTGCACTGATATTCCCGGCCAAATTGAGAAAGATACTAAGGATGCCCGTAAACATTCACATGCCCACAGCAAGCGATGTCCTTCATAAAGTCAGTGGAGTAAGTAAGTCATCTTGTGGTACTCACACTGCAGCCGAGTGGACCGGCTCACTTTTGAGTTTATTTTGTAGAGCAACACACCTTCAGGACAGTTTTATGGATGAAGCTACACGCACTTTGTGTTTATTCTGCCAATTGGCTGGAGTTTGTTTTATAGATTGTATTTTGCTGTGTAATTCTGTCTCACAAAATGTGTATAGAAGCATCGGACTTGAGCAATTCGACGGCAAGGGGGCTCTCGTAGGCGTGCATGGACTGTTTGAGTTTGGAGGGATAGACGCCAGCTGGCGCTGTTGTGCGTGGAGTTAATGCACATGTTTTTCTTTTTTCAGTTTTTTGTTTTTTTTTTCCTAGGGGATGTTCGGGGTTTGATTGTTGCACTAATGTTGGAATGTGGCCTTTATAATCTTGTCTTTGACACACAATCTATTTTTTCTTATATGTCAAAATGTCAAATGTTAATATGAGTGGATTGTTTCTCTCCATGTGGAATGTGAATGGGTTGGGGCACACCATAAAAAGAAGGAAGGTTATTTCTCTTCTTAAGCATAAGAAATATGATATAGTGTTTCTTCAAGAAACACACCTTTCTCTGTGTAACGTATTGGAAGGAAGTCACGAGAGCTGGATCTAGGTGCGGCGAAACAGTTCTTTAATAAAATAAACAAAGTTAAAGTAATGGTGAAAACACAGGAACAAAGTAAACAACCATGATGCGAGAGCACAGGAACAAAGGAAACATCCACCATGGGAACAGGTATACACAGGAGGTCAAAACACATAACAATTGACCAAGAACAAGCAAACAACAGGGCATTATATACACAATGGATAATGACTTAATGGAAGACAGGTGAAAACAATCTAGGACAGCTGGCAAAGATGAGGGCAGGGAATTATGGGAAATGTAGTCCTGGAGGAACAGATGACAGGGGAGAAACACAAGGCAAACAACAGTGAATTATGACAGAATCCCCCCTCTAATGGGCAGCTCCTGAAGCCCAAGGAAAGCTGGTCAGGGAGGCAGAGCCTAGAAGGAGCCAGAGACCAAGGATACCAGAGCAGAACAGGTGGAAGGCCGGGAGACCAGAGAGACCAGAGCAGATCGGGCAGACAGCCATGAGACCAGGAAGACCAGAGCAGATCAGGCGGAGGGTCAGGAGACCAAGGAGGCCAGAGTAGATCGGGCGGACGTTCAGGAGACCCAGAAGACCAAAGCAGATCAGGTGGATGGCCAGAAGACCCAGGAGAACAGAGTATATCAGGTGGATGGCCAGGAGACCCAGAAGACCAGAGCAGATCAGGCGGACGGCCAGGAGACTCAGAAGACCAGAGCAGATCAGGTGGATGGCCAGAAGACCCAGGAGACCAGAGTATATCAGGCAGACAGCAAGGAGACCAGAGCAGATCAGGTGGACAGTCAGGACCACCTCAGGGTAGGGACTGGATCAGGAGGCCTGGTTGGCGGCCACAGGGCTGAAACCGGATCAGGAGGCCTGGTTGGCAGCCACAGGGCTGAAACCGGATCAGGAGACCTGGGTGGTGACCACAGGGTCGAGATAGGGTCAGGAGGCCTGGGAGGTGGCCACAGGGTCGAGATAGGGTCAGGAGGCCTGGGAGGCGGCCACAGACTAGAGACTGGAGCTGTAGAAGACTCTGAGGGCAGAGCCGTGGAAGGCGGAGCTGTAGTAGGCTCGGGGGGCGAAGCCATGGCAGGCGGAGCCATGGGAGGCTTGAGGGGCAAGGCCATGGCAGGCGGAGCTGTGGGAGGCTCGAGGGGTGAAGCCGTAGAAGGCGGTGCTGTGGCAGGCTCGAGGGGCAAAGTCATAGATGGTGGAGCCGTGGCAGGCTCGAAGGGTGAATCCGTGGAAGGCGGAGCCATGGGAGGCTCGAGGGGCGGAGCCGTGGAAGGTGGAGCCATGGGAGGCTTGAGGGGCGAAGCCGTAAAAGGCGGAGCCGTGGCAGGCTCGAGGGGCGAAGCCGTAGAAGGTAGAGCCGTGGCAGGCTCGAGGCTAAGAGTCCAGGATGACTGGGAAATGACCTCAGTGGTCGTGAAAATGAGCAGAGTCTTGGGAGCGACCTCTGTGGTCGTGGGCATGGACAGAGTCTCGGGAGCAACCTCTGTGGTCGTGGGCTTGGACTGAGACTCGGGAATGACCTCTGTGGTTGTGGGCGTAGACAGAGACTCGGGAATGACCTCTGTGGTCGTGGGCATGGACTGAGACTGAGGAACGACCTCTGTGGTCGTGGGCGTAGACAGAGACTTGGGTACGACCTCAGTGGCTGTGGGCGTAGACAGAGACTCGGAAACGACCTCCGTGGTTGTGTACAAGGGCAGAGATTTGGAAATGACCTCCATGGTCGTGTACATGGGCAGAGACTCGGAGACGACCTCTGTGGTCATGTACATGGTCAGAGACTTGGAAATGACCTCCGTGGCCGTGTACATGGACAGAGACTCGGAGATGACCTCCGTGGTTGTGAACATGGGCAGAGACTTGGAAATGACCTCCGTGGTCGTGTACATGGGCAGAGACTCGGAGACGACCTCTGTGGTCGTGTACATGGGCAGAGACTTGGAAATTACCTCTATGGTTGTGTGCAATGGGCAGAGACTTGGAGACGACCTCTGTGGTTGTGAACATGGGCTGAGACTTGGAAACAGAAGCCTTTCTCCTCCTCCTCCTCCTCCTCCTCCTCCTCTGGAAGGCCGAAGTTGACAGTGCAGGCTCTGGGACGGATGAGGCTGGCAATGCTGGAGCAAGAACTCATGGAATTAGAAGGGAAAATTAAAAGTGCCAAGGCAGAGCTTAAGCACCAAATGTCATCTAATGGCCTCAGAGAACTGACCCGATTGAAATACAGATACAACAATATCTGAAATACAGATACAACAGCTAGATGTTAAAATACTGTCAAAAATTTTTGCTAACCGATTAAGTAAAGTTATAACATCTCTTCTACATATAGATCAGATGGGGTTTATTCGGGGCCATCGCTCTTCTGATAACATTAGGCGTTTCTAGATCTAAACTTGGTATTGGAGGAGGGAGTGTGGGCTAGGATTCTAAAAAACGTCAAGTCTACATCTAGAGATGCAAGGGTGCAACTTAAGCAATTTAAGATTTTACATCGATTCTATTGGACCCCCACTAGATTGTATAGGCTTGGTCTGAAAGACACACCCACCTGCTGGCGATGCCAATCAGAAGATGGGGACACAACCCATGTTTTTTGGTGTGTTAAGATCCAAGAATTTATTTTTTTTATGTGTGACGTATTGGGCACTCAAATTTAATTTTGTCCCAGACTCTGTATTTTAGGCGATGGGGCGGTCACTAATATAGGGGATAAATACATAAAAAATTGGGTCCTAGCCAGTGTTATGATTGGCAGACAGATTATTCTTAGGGGATGGAAGTCAGCTGGAGCGCCCTAATTTCAAGAGCAGTGCACAGAGATGAGGAGGGTGGCGGCATTCGAGGAAATGTCATATAGAAGGCTAGGCAACTTAGATTCATTTAATAAAAAATGGGGAAGCTATTTGGCCTTCTTGGAGGGCTCTCGGGAGGGGCAGTGGAGAGAGAAGTGTAGTTTTAAATGTGTGTGATTATTTATATATATATATATTATTATTTTTTATTTTATTTTATTTTTTTGTATGTATATTCAAGTGTGACCACAGGGATATTTGTTGAGGGTCAGGGTGGGGTTTGGCATTGGGAGGGGGAAAGGGAATAATGGGGGCTAAATATTGATTCTGTGAATATATGTTTTGCTTTTTTTTGTCAATTGTGTGAATCAATAAAAAGTGTTAATCAGAAAACATTCTAAATGTTTCTAAATCATCTCTAAACTACATAATGTGCATTGTGACTGAAACACATTCCTATTTTAAGGTTTAATTTCATTCACGTATGTCCAAAGTATTTTGGCTATTAAGTTAACATACTGTACAAAACTAATATAATGCAATATCATATGGAGGAAATTTATCCTCATTGATATTGCAGCAATTATCCAGATATGGAATGAGATTATTAAGCAAACTGTTATCAATTCCTACATGCCAACTGAATAAAATAAGGCAAAAATAAACATTTCACACAGTGTTTAGTCAGAGATATGATTGATTCAAACACTAAAAGTAGTTGTTCTGTATATGTTTTATTGTATTACAGTTGTAATAATAAAGTCTTAATTAACATTATGGTTATTTAACATATTTATATATTATTATTAAGTAAATTGTAGCATTTGGTTACATTATGTTCTGTGATTTCTCATACCTTCTTAATAAAACATCCATCCCTTGCGCACTTTTGGCCTGTTGCGGGTGAGGCTTTTCAGACAGATAAACAGCAGCACAGGGCAGGGAAGTACAGCACCGTGAGCGAGAGTGTTACCTGCTAGGACAGTTTATTTTGAACAAGAGGGGCAAATGGTTACGGAATTTAACACAGGAGTACAATACCAAACTGATGCGGATTGATAGAAGCAGACAGCTTGTCTGTGCACACAATGGTGCGAGGAACTGGACGGCAGGAAAAAAAATAATGTTCAGTGAAAAGAAGATTGCAATGTACGTAATTGTAACTATATCAGATATAATTAATAAAACATGGCATTTTTGCCCTGAGTCCCTGTTAATTTCCAACACTGGCATTGCATCTTTCTAAGGTATCTAAAAATTTTTTTTTAGACATACAGTAGCAAGTAAACAAGATATCCCCACATATATGTCAAACTACATTGTGTTAATGTTTGACACAGTTAAAACATTGCCAACCTTAAAAACAAGTGAACTTTGATTAGTGGTTAAACGTGTTTAGACGGTTCCCTCGTACCTGAATGAACAGCTCCTTTCCAGAATAAAATGAAATAAACAGAAAATCACAGTATTACAGTTCTTGTATATTAAAAGGGCAGAAAGTCTTGAGAAGCTAGAGAAGAGAGGACACCGGCGGCAAATTATGCAAGCTGCTGTGCCTATGATGCTGATTTATTGTGGTGAAAAATAATTGTAGTGAAGTTGAATACTTAATTTTTTTGTGTGTGTGTTTTTTTTTTTTTTTTGTCATTAACTATTTTTATTGATTCCTTACTCAAAATAACACAAACAGCACATGAAAACATGGAATCAACTTTTATCAATATATACACTCTGCCCAACTCGGTGCACCACTCATCCCCCACGAATCACCTTCCTGCCGATCATCACGCTGGTAAGGACCCAGTTCCCTACGTTAATACCCGCCCCATCACCCAGAATACAAAGTCTGGGGCAGAATAAAATCTGAGTGCTCAAGATCTCACACACATAACTCTGAACCCTCGACCAAAACTCTTGAATCTTAGTACAGAACCAAAAAACATGGGCTATGTCCCCATCCTCCAATTGGCATTGCCAGCAAGTAGGTGGGTCTTTAAGGCCAATAAAAACGATGCAGAATCTTAAATTGAATGAGATGTACCCTTGCATCCCTAGACATAGAATTGACATTTTTAAAAATCCTACCCCATTCTTCATCTTCCAGTACTAAATTCAAGTCTCTCTCCCATAACTTCTTAAGAGATGTTAAAACCCCATCCCCTAGACTCTGAATTAGCCAGGAATAGTATGCTGAAGCCTTGTGACCCTTTCCAAAAGCAGCAAGCACCATCTCAAGAGTGTCTGCCTCTTTAGGGGGCTGCGTACTACACCCAAAGGTGGTACAAAGGAGATGGCGCAGCTGTAATTACCTGAAGAATTGAGATCTGGGAATCCCAAACCGCTGTATAATATTTTCAAAGGATCTCAACACTCCATTTTCATACAGGTAACCCAGTGTAGCAACTCCCTTCTCAATCCATTCTGTCCAGCAGAAAGGGAACTTGTTAGTGCACAATTTGTGGTTTAACCAAATACTTGCGGCAACGTTCAGGTAAATGTCCGAATTGAACACGCGGGAAACTTTTGTCCACACTAACTGCATGTGTGAGATAACGGGATGTGTCTTTACTTCACTGGGCAGCTTGGTAGAAAGATTTTGCAATGGCAAGATAGGGGCAAAGATCTCCTGTTCAATAAAGAGCCAGGGAGGAGCTCTCTCAGGTGGAAGTGACCAATGCGCCAAATGTCTGAGACCAAAAGCATAATAGTAAAACAAAATTTTGGGGAGACCTAACCCACCTTTGTCCATTGGCCTGTGTAACTTATTAAAATGCATCCAAGGATGTTTACCATTCCAGATAAAGGATTTAGCTATACAATCAAATCGTTTAAAGTAAAAGAGGGGATCTTCAAAGGGGAGAGACTGTAGTAGGTAGTTGAATTTTGGAATACAATTCATTTTAATAACATTAACCTTCCCAATCATAGATAAATGTAGTGAAGCCCACCTGTCAATATTGCTCGAAAAACTTTTTATTAAAGGGTCAAAATTAACTCAAATTTGCTGGGAATAAAACACCCAAATACTTAATGACCTGTTTGGGCCACTGGAAGTCGCCCAGCTGGAAAGCCGTTAACGGGCAGTACGCTGTCAGAGCCAAAGCTTCGGATTTAGACCAATTAACTCTGTAACCTGAGAACTTAGAAAAATAATTAATAATTCTGTGGAGGCAAGGCATAGATCTAGTTGTCACGGATCCATCTGACCCACCTGCCACTTTCACTCAACCCTCTCACTCCCCTGAATACTGATCACCCACACCTGCCTTCAATCACCACGTCAATCAGCTCATCTATTTAAACCTCGCTCTCCATTCATTCAGTGTCTGGTCTCAACCTGGAATACAGACTCACATACCTGTGTCTTCATACGTCTGCTCCGCTTCTCCAGCGATCACTATATCCAGGGTTGTGGAGTAACGGAATACATGTAACAGGATTACGTATTTAAAATACCACTACATTTACAATTTAAATAATTTGTAATTAGAATAGTTACATTCAAAAAGTATTTTGATTACTGAAGAGATTACTTTGCATTTTATTGTCATTTGTTTCATTTAATATTTAGTCCTTTCAGATGGAAAATATTTATCCGTATAAATGATGCGATCCAAAGTGCATTTGAACAGCGGTGAAACACTTTCTTATGATGTGTAACATTTATACGAGCAGACAGAGAAGTTTGGAGCAGAAGAAATATTTTTTTATCAAGAAAATTCACATTGGATAATTTCTTTTTTTCTGGTAAGACCTTTGCTATTAGTGCAAAAATCTTTTTTTTTATTTTTTTTTTTTTATTGATTCAACCATTAAATATAAATAGCAGAACACACATATACAGAATCAATATCCAACCTCCACTACCCCAGCACCCCCCCCCCCCCCCCGCCCGACCCCCAACAACACCCCAATGGTCACACAAACATAGACACACAACAAAAATAAATAAATAAATGCAAAATAAATAAATAAAACAATCACTCACATAAAACCCCTACACCTCTCTCTCCACTGTCCCTCCACGAGAGCCCTCCAAAAAACACAAATACCTGCCCCACTTCTTCACAAACATGTCTAGACTCCCCAGTCTTACCCCCTCCTCAAGTGCTGAACACCACTCCTGAAATGGGGGTGCTCCAGCCAACTTCCAACTCCTCAACGTGATCTGTCTGGTGATCATAATACTAGTTAGGACCCAGTTTTTCATGTGCTTATTCTCCAAATTAATGACTGCCCCATCTCCTAAGATACAGAGTCTGGGGCAAAATAAAATTTGAGAGTCCAAAACCTTGCACATAAAACTCTGAATCCTCATCCAAAATTCTTGCATCTTAACACATCCCCAAAAGACATGGGTTGTGTCTCCATCTTCTGACTGACATCGCCAGCAGGTGGGTGTGTCTTTAAGACCAAGCCTATGCAATCTAGAGGGGTCCAATAGACTCTATGTAAAATCTTAAATTGCATGAGGCAAACCCTTGCGTCTCTAGATGCAGATTTGACGTTTTTTAGAATCCAAGCCCACTCTCCCTCCTCCAATACCAAATTTAGATCTTTCTCCCATAATCTCTTAAGAGAAGTTGAAGTTCCGTCCCCCAGACTCTGAATTAGAAGGGAGTAATACACTGATGCCTCATGACCTTTTCCAAAAGCAGTAATCACCACTCCCAGAGTATCTGCCACTTTAGGAGGGTGTAAACCACTCCCAAAAACAGTACAGAGCAGGTGGCGCAGCTGTAAATACTTATAGAACTGAGATCTAGTAATCCTAAAAAGTTGAACCAAATTTTGAAAGGATCTCAACACTCCATTCTCATATAGGTCACCAAGTGTAGTAACCGCCCTCCCAATCCACTCTGACCAGCAAAAAGGGGACTTGTTGATGCATAATTTGGGGTTCAGCCATATGCTCGAGGCAACATTTAAAAAAATTTCAGAATTAAACAGTCTGGACACTTTTGTGCATACCGAGTTCAAATGCGAGTTAACGGGATGTAATTTAGCTTCTCCGATTAATTTGATAGAAAGGCTCTGCAGTGGCGAAATAGGGGCAAGAACTTCCTGTTCTATACAGAACCAGGGAGGGGCTCTCTCAGGTGGAAGCGACCAATGAGCCAAATGTCTGAGACCGAATGCATAATAATAAAATAAAATCTTGGGTAGGCCTAGCCCACCTTTGTCAATCGGCCTATGTAACTTATTGAAATGTAATTTGGGACGCTTACCATTCCAAATGAAGGACTTTGCTATGCTATCAAATTGCTTGAAATAAGAGAGGGGGACATCTACATGGAGAGAAACCCGTTTTATTAAGGGGTCAGAATTAACTCTAACTAAATCAGACAAATTTGTTGGAAATAAAATACCCAAATACTTAATGCCCTGTTTGGGCCACTGGAAAGCACCCGGGTGGAAAGCCGTTTCTGGGCAGTATGCTGTCAGAGCCAAAGCTTTGGATTTAGACCAATTGACTCTATATCCTGAAAACTTAGAAAAGGAATTAATAATTCTGTGGAGGCAAGGCATAGATCTACTGGGGTCGGAGACAAATAATAAAATATAATCTGCGTAAAGCAAGAGTTTATGCGCCATACCTCCCGCCATCACCCCTGGAAAATCATCTTCCTTTCTTATCGTTGCTAATGGTTCCAGGGCAAGACAGAACAATAATGGGGAAAGAGGGCAACCCTGCTGGGTGCCTCTATCCAGAGTAAATTAATCTGAAATTAATCCATTTGTTTGTACCGCCGCTACTGGGTGTCTATAAAGTAACTTAATCCATCCAATAAACGTACTCCCGAACCCGTATATTTCCAAAACCTTAAAAAGATAATCCCATTCTACTATATCAAATGCCTTTTCGGCGTCAAGTGAGATGGCAGCGACCGGAGATTGTTCATTCGCTACTGACCACATGATATTGATGAGACGCCTGATGTTATCAGAAGAGCTACGGCCTCGAATAAACCCCACCTGATCTATATGTATAAGAGATGTCATAACTTTACTTAATCGATTAGCCAGAATTTTTGACAACATTTTTCCATCTAACTGGGTCAGGGAAATTGGACGGTAACTTTTTCACTCGCTTGGATCTTTGTCCTTTTTAAGAATCAGACTGATCCAGGCTGGATGTTTTGGTGAATGAGGCATACTGTATGATCCGGCCCCTAAGAACCGCCTTAAGTGCCTTCCAAGCCATGCCCACAGTGGATACTGAGGACCAGTTGGTCTCCATATAAACACTGATTTCAGTCTTTAACATTTGTTGGAATTCAGGATTTTGCAAAAGGGACACATTAAGGTGCCAACTATATGATTTATTTTTCTCTGTATGTGGCACCACCTCTAAACTCACCAGGGCGTGATCTGAGACTAAAATGTTTCCAATTGAGCAATCATCAACAGATGAAATGAGGGACTTGGATATAAAAAAAAAATCTATTCTAGAATAAATCTTATGGACTGATGAAAAAAATATATATATATCCCTACCAGATGGGTTCAAAATCTCCAAATATCTGTAAGACCAAGATTTTTACACATCCTGTGAAGCGACATTGTTGCTCTAGTGGGCTTGCACACTTTTGCTTCACTATGATCAAGGACTGAATCCATCAAAAGATTAAAGTCTCCTCCCAATATTATATCATGAGGGGTGCCAGTGGCTTGCAACTTCCCTTCAAGATCTATAAAAAAGCCCTGATCATCAGCATTAGGTGCGTAAATATTAGCCAAAATCAACCTTTGCCCCTGAATTTCAGCTAAAACAATAATTACTCTTCCTAATTTATCTTTAATCTGTTTGAGACATTTGAATTGTAGATGTTTATTTACCAATATAATGACTCCCTTGCTCTTACTTGAGCCAGCACTAAAGAAAACATGCCCACCCCATATCT
Organism: Myxocyprinus asiaticus; assembly: GCF_019703515.2. NCBI lineage: Eukaryota > Metazoa > Chordata > Actinopteri > Cypriniformes > Catostomidae > Myxocyprinus > Myxocyprinus asiaticus. Next base: position 19,886,600 of record NC_059375.1, read on the forward strand.
TCAAAAATGTTTTCGCTTCCTGCGGAGAAAGGTGTGTTTCTTGAAGAAACACTATCATATTTCTTACGTTTACGTTCCTTCTTTTTATGGGGTGCCCCAGCCCATTCACATTCCATGTGGAGAGAGATAGTACTCTCATATTAACATTCGACATTTTGATATAGTTGGAAAAATAAATTGTGTCAAAAACAAAATTATACAGACAACATTCCCCATTAGTAAAACAATCAAACCCTGAACTTCCCCCAGAACAAAACAAACAGAAAAAAGAAAAACATGCGCATTAACCCCGCGCATGAGAGCGCCAACTGGTGACAATCCCTCTAAGCTCAAAAGGTCCATGAACGCCCACGAGCCCCCACGACAACTTTGCCATCGGATTGCACAATTTTGCCTCACAAATTTGTGAAGCAAAATTACATAACAGAAAATACTTTGTAAAATAACCCCCAGCCAAAAGGAAGAATGAAAACAAAGAACATGTACATTAATTCACAGAACTGTTTTAAAGGTGTGATCCTCCACAAAACAAATTTCAGCTGATATAAAACCATCCAGCCGCTAGGCGGAGCCAACACAAAAAGAAACAAAACCGACATCTCGGTTCCCCGGATGGTCAAGTCAATTCACTCAGAGGCCGCACAAAATTATATACCATGACTTACTCAATCCATCAACTTTATAAAAGAAATCCTTTGTGTGAGCATGTATATATTTTGCAGTCATCCGTAGTGTCCACTCTCAAACTGGCCGGGAACTTCCATGCAAAAGTAAACTTCCGTCAATGCAAAAGCTTCTTTAAGGAAAGTGTTATTCACAAAACAAACTCCAGCCGCTAGGTGGAGCCAATGCAAAAAGAAACCAAAATGACGCCCAGCTTCCTCAAAAGCCAGAGTAAGTACAGTGAGTAGACCCACTCACATGAGAAGCATCCAATGGTTTATTCACCCATTGATTCTATAAAAGACATTGCCTGATTGGGACATGTAAATACTTTGTGACCGTCCTTCGTTTCTATTCTCAGTTTGGCCGGGAACATCAATGCAAAAGTGATCTTACGCTGATCCAAGTGTTTCTTGCATTCCCTGAACCGATCATGTTTCTCTCTTGTCGAACTCGCAAAGTCCGGGAACAAGAAAATATTATGATTCCTCCAAGAAAGCTTTCCTTTGCTCCTCACCTGGCGCAACACGAGATCTTTATCGGATGACCTCATAAATTTGGCTAGGATCGATCAGGGCCTGTCTCCCTCAGCAGATCTCCGAGCAGGGACTCTGTGGCCTGTTATGTCGAGCAGACTCGGGAAGAGCTGGTCTAGGAATTTCACCATATCTCTGCCCTCCTCATGCTCAGGAATTCCAACAATTCTGACGTTATTCCTGCAGCTTCTATTCTCAAGATCTTCAAGCTTTTCAAGAATACGTTCCAGATCAACTTTGGTCGCAGGCGGATTAGCGGATAATTCCCTCTCCGAAAACTCCAAATAATCGATTCGTTTTTCAACATCAGACACTCTTGTAACTAACTCAGATAATTTTATTTCCATCGCCGTAATCGATCGACGTATTACAGCGAGATCCTCCAAGTCAGCGAGAACCTTCGTCAGCATCACCGATATGTTGGACAACTGACGCTGGATCTCTTCTCCCGCCGCACCATCCAAATCGAGTCCCCGGTCTGTAGGCCTGTCGGGGCTTTCATCCTGAACATGTAAGTGTCTTTTAATGTCTCCAGAGCCCGATGATTTTGACTTCTTTGCCATGTTTTACCTCAAAGAGCAAATGTGTAACTGGGTGTATCGAATTTCACCAGATTATTTTATCAAATTTAGCAAAGTGCACAGAGCTCGTTGTTCACACGTCTGCTTCTTGCATGGCATCACATGACCTCCGATCCAATTCCAAAAATCATATTCTTGATTATTTTTGTATTGTTTTCCTGTAAAAATATCTAAAAATCCTTAAAACAAGATCAATTTGATTTATCTTGTCTAAGAAACAACACTGCATAAGATATTTAGGTTTTTCAGAGAATGTATTTTGTCTTACTGTACTGGCAGAGTTTTTATAGTCAAAAGAAGTGAAAAAATCTACCACTGCTGAAGAAGTAATCAAAAGTATTTAGAATACGTTACTGACCTTGAGTAATCTAGCAGAATACGTTACAAATTACATTTTACAGCATGTATTCTGTAATCTGTAGTGGAATACATTTCAAAAGTAACCCTCCCAACCCTGCCTATATCCATCTCCTCAACGTAAGCGCCATTGTTGTGTATTCGCCACCTTAAGAAAGTCACCTCCTGAGTCCGTATCAATCTACTTCACGTCTGCCCTGAACTGAAATATCTCACTCACCTGCTTGTTTTTGTCTGTGTTTGTGTTCCGTGTCTCAATAAACACCTGCTTGGGTTCAACAGATCATCGAGTCTGGGTATTCCAAACACTAGTATGGTCAGAGACGAATAACAAAATATAATTTGCGTAAAGCAAAAGCTTATACGCCACACCTCATGCCACCACCCCTTGAAAATCATCCTCCTTTCTCATCGCGGCTGCTCATGGTTCCAGGGCAAAACAGAACAATAATGGGGAAAGAGTAATAATAGTAAAGTAATCTGAAATTAATCCATTTGTTTGTACCGCCACTACCGGGTGTCTATAAAGTAAATTAATCCAACCAATAAAAGTATTCCCCAACCCATACATTCCCAAAATCTTAAAAAAGATAATCCCATTCTACCACTTGAAATGCCTTTTCAGCGTCAAGTGAGATGGCAGCGACCGGAGTCTGATCATTCGCCACTGACCACATAATATTGATGAGATGCCTAATGTTATCAGAAGAGCTGCGGCCCCCAAAAATTTGGACAATATTTTAACATCTAGCTGGATCAGAGAAATTGGACGATAACTCGTACACTCACTTGGATCTTTGTCCTTTTTAAGAATCAGACTGATCCGGGCTTGTGTCAGGGTTAGCGGAATTAGGAAGTTGTCACCCTGTGACGCATTATGTGTCTTCAGCTATAAAAACCTCTGAACACGTCAGCTCGATCTCTTCTTCATTCTCGCTTGACGGAATCGATTGTGATGCTATTTTGTGAAGTTAGTTTTTAAAGAGTGCTTCAGCTGACATCCGCGAACTATTTCGTCACTGTGTTTATGATTTGGATTTCAAGTGGATTTCTCTGTTTTTTCCTCCGTGGATACATCTAGATGTTCCACATGCCCTAATGTGATGGATAGCATGGATGGACATGATTAGTACCATCTTAAAGAGACCATGTCTGATCCATGCCCTAAGTGCTCCATAATGCCTCTTGCTGTGTGTCGAGCACAACTGGCAGGTCTGGAATCCTCTGCAGAGGATTTGCTGCTTTCTTCAAGCATATTTCCCTATGGTTGATTGGAGGCGTAAGCAAACACTAAAGCATGACATCATGGCTAGCACTGAATCAGCTGATCAGCGGGAGAGTGAGATAAGGGGCGGCCGGAGACACCAGTTCAAGAGAGAGAGAGAGAGAGAGAGAGAGAGAGAGAGAGAGAGACGCATGCGGCCATGTTGCATGTGTGTCTGTTTATGTTTGTTTTAAGTTAATTTATATCATTAAAGTTTATGTTTACTGTTCAGCCGGTTCCCACCTCCTCCTTGCCCATCCTTATACAGTTACACAGTTTAATGTCAAAATTATAATTTTATGACAATTCTTTCATATGTCAGGCTTTACAGGGTTAACAAACAAATAAAACTATATATGCAATATATATACGCTGGAATAGTTTGGAATAATGTCCAGATTTTGCTGTTTCGGAAGGAAATTGGTACTTTAATTCACCAAAGTGGCATTCAGCTGATCACAAAGTATAGTCAGGACATTACTGATGTTAAAAATAGCACCATCACTATTTGAAAAAAGTCATTTTTGATCGAATCTAGACAGGCCCCATTTCCAGCTGCTATCACTCCAACACCTTATCCTTGAGTAAACATGCTAAATTGCTAATTTGGCACTAGAAAATCACTTGCCATTATATACAAACACAGTTGAAAGCTATTTGGTTCATTAAATGAAGCTTAACATTGTCTTTGTGTTTGTTTTTGAGTTGCCACAGTATGCAATAGACCAGCATGTCTTCAGGTCAATATTAGGTCAAAAATGGCAAAAAAGAAACAGCTTTCTCTAGAAACTTGTCAGTCAATCATTGTTTTGAGGAATGAAGGCAACACAATGCTTGAAATTGACAAAAAACTGAAGATTTAATACAAAGGTGTACACTACAGTCTTCAAAGACAAAGGACAACTGACTCTAACAAGGACAGAAAGAGATGTGGAAGGCCAGATGTACAACTAAACAAGAGGATAAGTACATCAGAGTCTCTAGTTTGAGAAACAGACGCCTCACATGTCCTCAGCTGACAGCTTCATTAAATTCTACCCGCTCAACACCAGTTTCATGTACAACAGTAAAGAGAAGACTCAGGGGTGCAGGCCTTATGGGAAGAATTGCAAAGAAAAAGCCACTTTGAAACAGAAAAAAAAAAAAAAAAAGAAAAGGTTAGAGTGGGTAAATAACTGTAAAAGAGTGTTATGGATCTTAACCCCATTGAGCTTTTGTGGGATCAGCTAGACTGTAAGGTGCGTGAGAAGTGCCCGACAAGACAGCCACATCTATGGCAAGTGCTACAGGAAGTGTGGGGTGAAATGTCACCTGAGTATCTGGACAAACTGACAGCTAGAATGCCAAGGATCTGCAAAGCTGTCATTGCTGCACGTGGTGGATTTTTTGATGAGAATTCTTTGAAGTAGTTTAAGAAGTTCTGAAAAAAATTGTAATAGTAATTTTTCATGTTATTAATGTCCTGACTATACATTGTGATCAGTTGAATGCCACTTTGGTGAATAAACGTACCAATTTCTTTCCATAAGAGCAAAATCTGTACATTATTCCAAACTTTTGGCCGCCAGTGTGTATATATATATATATATATAGGTTTGGGATGGTTACTTTTAAAAAGTATTCCACTACAGATTACAGAATACATGCTGTAAAATGTAATTTGTAACATATTCAGTTAGATTACTCAAAGTCAGTAACGTAATCTAAATACTTTGGATTACTTCTTCAGTACTGGCAACTTTTTCACTTTTTTTGACTATAAACAAGTAAATAAAGTAAGAAAATTCACTTAAATTTATCTTGCTTTAAGGATTTTTTGATATTTTACAGAAAAACAATATTTAAATTCTCATTAAGATTAAGATTTTTGCAGTACATCTTTGCTCTAATACCAAAGGTCTTATTAGAGAAAACAAAGTTATGCTCCAACGTGCATTTTCAACACAGATATATTGATTGTAGATTTCTATACAATGTTAAAGGCTACATTGGTTAGCATTTCTTGTAAAAAATACCCTAACCTCACAAAAAACATTTACAAGGCGCGTAATCGTGTATTTATTGGATTTATGTTTCATCTGTCAAAGCGTTTCTAACTGTTTTCTTGTTAAGCTGTAGAAACGTGATGTAGCTCCTCTATTAAGCTCCCAAGGGAAAATTCCTCAATGACATCATATCCACCTTTTCACTCACAACAGTGTGAACTTGTATGAATGTAACACATCTTAAGAAAGTGTTTCACTGCTGTTCGAAAGCTCCTCAGATTGCATCTTTTATATGGATAAATGTTTTCCAACTGAATAGCCTAAACATTAAATGAAACAAATGACAGTAAAATGCAAAGTAATCTCTTCAGTAATCAAAATACCTTTTGAATGTAACTGTATTCTGATTACCAATTATTTAAACTGTAATTGTAGTGGAATACAATTACTAATATTTTGTATTTTAATACGTAATCAATGTATTCCGTTACTCCCCAACCCTGTATGTATGTATGTATATATATATGTATATACAGTTGTGCTCAAACGTTTGCATACCCTTGGAGAATTGGTAATATATGTACCATTTTTAAAGAAAACATGAGTGAGCAGGCAAAACACATTTCTTTAATTTCTAATGGGATTCATAGTCAACTGTAGGTTATAACAGAATGGCACAATCATAAAACAAATCATGGCAACAAAGAAAAAAATTAAATGACCCCTGTTCAGAAGTCTGCATACCCTTAGTTCTTAATACTGTGTATTGCCCCCTTTAGCATCAATGACAGCGTGCAGTCTTTTGTAATAGTTGTCTATGAGGCCCCAAATTCTTGCAGGTGGTATAGCTGCCCATTCGTCTTGGCAAAATGCCTCCAGGTCATGCAAAGTCTTTGGTCGTCTTGCATGAACCGCACATTTGAGATCTCCCCAGAGTGGCTCGATGATATTAAGGTCAGGAGACTGTGATGGCCACTCCAGAACCTTCACCTTTTTCTGCTGTAACCACTGGAGGGTCAACTTGGCCTTGTGCTTAGGGTCATTGTTGTGCTGGAAAGTCCAAGAGTGTCCCATGTGCAGCTTTCGTGCAGAAGAATGCAAATTGTCTGCCAGTATTTTCTGATAACATGCTGCATTCATCTTGCCATCAATTTTCACAAGATTCCCCGTGCCTTTAGAGCTCACACACCCCCAAAACATCAGTGAGCCACCACCATGCATCACAGTGGGGATGGTATTCTTTTCACTATAGGCCTTGTTGACCCCTCTCCAAACATAGCGCTTATGGTTGTGACCATAAAGCTCTAGTTTGGTCTTGTCACTCTAAATTACAGTGTGCCAGAAGCTGTGAGGCGTGTCAAGGCTGTTGTCTGGCATATTGTAACTGGGCTTTTTTGTGGCATTGGCTTCTTTCTGGCAACTCAACCATGCAGCTCATTTTTGTTCAAGTATCGTCGTATAGTGCTCCTTGAAACAACCACACCGTCTTTTTCCAGAGCAGCCTGCATTTCTCCTGAGGTTACCTGTGGGTTTTTCTTTGTATCCCGAACAATTCTTCTGGCAGTTGTGGCTGAACTCTTTCTTGGTCTACCTGACCTTATCTTGGTATCAAGAGATCCCTGAATTTTCCACTTCTTAATAAGTAATTGAACAGTACTGACTGGCACTTTAAAGGCTTTGGATATCTTTTTATATCCTTTTCCATCTTTATAAAGTTCCATTACCTTGTTACGCAGGTCTTTTGACAGTTCTTTTCTGCTCCCCATGGCTCAGTATCTAGCCTGCTCAGTGCATCCACATGAGAGCTAACAAACTCATTGACTATTTATACAGTTTTTTTGCATGATCAGCCATATTTTCAAAATCAATGCCAAAATTTCACAATTTCTGCCAGGGTATGCAAACTTTTGAGCACAACTGTATATAGCCAAGCACACAAACAGAAGAAGGTCTAAAGACCGTGTCCTCATCAGGTTGCAACACCTGGGCTTTAAGGCATCACCTGTCCTGCAGAGGGTGCGCACACACTTATACATATGCAAACAAATAAATGGCTCCAATAATTATTTTCAACAAGATGTCTGTAGTTTCTGTATGCAAGGACTGTTTTTAACTTTGATATTTTCTAACTAACAGAGCTAAGAGACTACACAAAAAGATTAATCTGTTTAGATTTATATACTTATCTAAAAAAATGATTACCCAAAATAGTTTTGCTTCTTTACTTGATAAATTAAATGATATTGCACAATTCTCAAGGTAGGTTCTTCTAAAAACACTTATTAATAATACAAATTTTATTATTAATAATTTGTGATTGAATTACAAAAAAAAATATTATCAATATTCAAACAATCATTAAAGTTCAACCTGACCTTAATAAATGACAACCATTAGTTTTGAAAACTTTTTTAACTTAGTCCCTCTAATGAAAAAAATAGGTGCACTGAAGTCTAATTCTATATTGTGACTCTAAAAAAAAATAAAAAACCTCTTGAGATTAACTTTTGATATTGGGACAACAGCAGTCATGGGTTAATAATGTAGAACCAATGTTTTAAATTATTATCCAATTATGTGATTACATATTATGATTTTACCAATTAATTCTAAATAAATAGCTAATTATCTAACAATATTATTCAGATTAATGTTAATTTGCAAAATTATAAACCAGTAATATAATACAATATACCTAACTTCAAAGCTGATGATGTTGATATGTGACTTAAATGCATTTGGCAGAGCATGGGCAAACAAAATTCTTAAAGTGTTAATCATCTCAGGGATTTGAGCTGTGAGGAAGCTGGAGATTTTCTCTCCCTGTAGGTCTTAGAGATGCAGTTATTTTCTTTCTAGAATCCAAAGATTATCCCTAGCTATATTGGCCACTGCATTGATTTCTAACCACTCATAAGCATTTTATCCCAGTTTCCCCACCTCTCAAGATAATTTTTGTTTTTAATACTTTAGACTGAGGTCCAGTCTTGTGAGATGTCCCTCTATGACACAAGATTTGGCTTGGGACTGATCTCATCCCCTTAAGTCTGGCTAATGCCCACCTGTACGTCAGAGCAATGTGATTACATGCTCTCTTTTTCTCTCCACTCTTTGACCTCAACCAGAGTTATATCTGGGGGGGGGGGGGGGGGGGGGGAATAATCTACCAAATTATGGTATTTCCAATTCTACAGTATATTTTTGAATTTTGAAAATTGCTTGCGATATCTTTTATTCAAATAATTTCCATAAACCTGAAAATTTTGATTGAAATCTTACAAAGTCAAGTGAATTTCTATTGTCAACATAATTTTTTTTTTTTTATCTGCGCAGCTCATTGTGAGTGCAATTTATATTAAATTATTATTTTATTTGGATTTATCCGGTAATCACAGATTACTAGAAAAGTGATGTGAATTAATTGGTGCTGAAAATAAATCACATAATACTGATCAGGTTTAAACCACAAAGGGAGAAATAGTAGAAGAAAAAAAGCTGAAAATAGCAAGAAGAGAGAGAGAGAGAGAGAGAGAGAGAGAGAGAGAGAGAGAGAGAGAGATAACTTCAAAGCTACCTTTATTGTTCATTGGAAAATACAGGTGCAGTGTTAAGCAAACCCTGAAGAATAATTGGCACAGATATCTAAAAGAAGGCATATGAGTATACTGACAATACATAACAAAGAAACGAAAACACAAAGAAAACATTAAATTACATTTATTCTGAAAAAAGGTTTTATATTTAAAAAAGAGGGTATAAAAATACAATATTATGTTTAAAGAAAGAGCTTATGGTATAATTCACATTTCATTACATTTCTTCTGAATATCTGAGTCTTAAAGCATTTATAACCTTCAATGGGGTTTTCAATCAGTGTAAACATTTAAACAAAGATGTGGTTAAACAATTAAACTAATTGATCTCAATATTCTTACATAAATATTGATTTATATAAACCTATAACATTTTTAAAGGAATGTACATTATGGTGCATTAACACAAAATTGTCGCTTTCACAGTTGTGCTAATGCTAAAGGGTACAACTATACAAGTAAAGGGCCACTGTAAATATGTTTTCACCCGTTCTCTGTTTCAAATCTTTGAATTGAACAACACAAGGTCCAAAAGTAGTCTTTCTTATACCGTGTGTAGCCTTGTTCTTATTTCAATCAAAGTCAAATACAGCTTTGTGATGAAAAGTTAGCATGTTAGCTTTGGCTCTCAAATTCCATAGGTCACAATGCAAGGATGTGCAAACTGAAAATAGTGACAACGCTCTCTTTTAATATACAAAATCTGCAAGCATGTTCTAACAGGATAATATGTGTATGTGTTTGTGCTTCTGTGAGTACACAAACAAGGTGTGAGAACAGAGGGGTCATAAAGTGACAGGTTAAATAAAAACAAGCGATTCTTGTCAGCAAGACTGTGTGTGTATGTGTGCGTGCATGTGTGAATGTGAAAGAGTAATTACACTTTTGTAGTTTTTGGTAGTGAATTCTTTGACATTTCTTGGAGTACCATGTAATTAGCATGCTATGAATATGTGAATCATTCATTACTCTGATATGTATTATATGCATATTATAGATATGGTAACACCATGATACCATGACAGTACCATGGTACTGATTCAGTACTTTCTTATATGGGTAATTTCCTTTAGCCACAAATATCAACTATATCAACAAAAAAATTGCTCCACTCCGTGCATTACATTTATCTGTATGTTGTTATTGATCCAAGAACATATACAAGTTAAATATATTGTTTAAGTTGATTTTGCTAAAAAAACGGTCCTCCACTTCTGGTTTGAGTAAATCTTTACTGAGGATTAAAGGATATAATATATCTCTCTAATATCCACAAACATCTTTAACTGTCAAAGAGCCGGTCTTCACAAAGCTTAAGTGGCAATTTCGAAGCACCACCAAACACCTCTATATTACTGTCAACCCAGGCCACCACATTCCCAGAGATGTAGGATGAGCAGTTTGACATGGCGATGATATCCGTGGAGCGCAGGACCCGATCCCAGACGTTAAAGTGACTCAGATCCCCCACAAAGGCCTGGTTGGCATCAAAGCGCCCCCCTACTACATCCTGTTGAGGCCATAAACGACAGGCCTCGTTAAGACAACAACAATAACTCCTTTTATTCACTCTTAGAGGATGTGTACTCTCACAGTAACTCTACTGTGAACTTCAGCATTGTTTACTGCCTGAGGTCAAGCTTTATTCAAAGTGTTTGAAGTTCCTTGAGTCAATAAAAGAATTGCAGATAAAAATAAGACTAAAGTTACTGTGTGAGTGAGCAATAATAGGTTTGTGAATGCAGCAGAGCTTCTGTTCTTACCTGCTCTTGGCCAAGGATAAGGACTCCACCAGGCTTGATAGGGTGCCAGGGGGCCAGGTTCTCTCCTGAGCCCAACCGTTGGCCATCCTGGTAGGCTTCCCACAGCCCATCCCTGGTAGTCCAAGTGATGCAGACATGGTGCCATCTCCCATCACTCAGTGATAGAGGCAGTTGCACCACCTATTTGACAACAGGAGGTATTAAAGTAATAGTTCTCAGAGATAGAACTTTTGGACACTTGGCAGAGGTTATCACTGAGGAACAACCTGAATTTTGGTCTGTACCTCATACAAAACTAATGTATGACTTCAGAAGACCTACAGAACAGAAAACGAGTCATATGATCTACATTTATGGTGCTATAAATCACCATCCACTTTGAAAAAAAGCAGCTTAGACATTCTGTCTAACATCTAAACACATCATTTTTGTTTCACAGAAAGAATATAAATATTACAGGGTCGGAATGACATGAGGTTGAGTAAATGATGACAAAATTGTCATTTTTGGTGTACTATTAAAAAAATTAAAATAATATATATATATATATATATATATATATATATATATATATATATATATATATATATATATATATATATAAGACAGACATACAGTATATTATTTTTAAAGGAATATTCCGGGTTCAATACAAGTTAAGCTCAATCGACAGCATTTGTGGCATAATGTTGAATACCACAAAAATTATTTTGACTCGTCCCTCCTTTTCTTTAAAAAAGCAAAAACTAAATTAATAGTGAGGCACTTACAATGGAAGTGAATGGGGCCAATTTTTGGAGGCTTTAAAGGAAAAATTGTGATGCTTATAATTTTATAAAAGCACTTACATTAATTCTTCTGTTAAAACTCATGTATTATTTGAGCTGTAAAGTTGTTTAAATCATCATTTTTACAGTCAATTTAGGGTTTTAGGGTCTGTTGACATTACATCATCATGGTAATGAAGTTGTAAAATTGGCAATAACTTTATACAGAAAAGGTTAATAAGTGATATTATCACACTAAAATCATGTTTACACACATACTGTTTATGTCTTGTGGCTATGCTTTTGAGTATTTTTACATTAACAGATTGGCCCCATTCACTTTCATAGTAAGTGCTTCACTGTAACCCAGATTTAGCTTTTTTTTAAAGAAAAGGAGGGAAAAGTCCAAATTATTTTGTGGCAATCAATATTATGCCACAAATGCTGTCGACTGAGCTTAACTTGTATTGAACCTGGAATATTCCTTTAATAAATATTTACAAGATTCTATGATGATGTCAACACTGAAGCTGTAAGTTAAATAATGATTAATAGTCTGTAGATGGTTAGTGCACCCTTATCATTGAAATCCATGAAAAATACTTGTAGCATTCAATGAAAAACTTGCTTTGTTAATACTGTATGTTGGGTCTGTACCTTGTCATTGATGAGCAGTTCTACGGGGTTATTGCCCCATTCAATCAGTACAATCTCATTTGCTTGCCCAGGCACTCCATAGGAAAAAGGGGTTCCAATGCCAGGGCTTGCACTTGACTTGAGCCACATGCAAATAGTGAAGGCGTACATTTCTGGCAGGCTTTTCTTTACTTGTCCAAAAAGATAATTAGTTCGTAGAGGAAGAGAGATTTTGAAACTCTCTGGTGATTTGAATCCAGCTCCTCCTGTAGCCAAAAAGAGTGATTTAGTTTTGCATCACCTGTGGAGTGATACATAAATAAGCCAAGACTGACCACAAAACAACAGATCACTTCCTAGCAGGGCCATAGCAAGGATTTCTGGGCCCCCTGACTGTCTATTGGTCTGGGCCCTTTTCATATTAAAAAATACAGTTTCAAATTTGTTGTGGGCCCCCCTGGACCTGTGGGCCCCTAGAATCGTTACCACCTTTCAACCCCATTAGCTATGGCCCTGCTTCCACTTTAGGATAATAAAGTGTCTAACTCAAATCAAAGATTATTTAATAAATAATGTGGAGAGAAATTATCGAGAGTAGATGTAAATGTACCTGGAAAAGAAGAACGACTATAGAATGAGGGTTTTGTTCATACCTTTTTCTAATTCAGAGATCCTGTTCATGAGAGAGTTGAGGGTACTGTCTGTGCGCTGGTGATGAGCTACTGTATCATTATATAGTTGAGACTTCTCTGCCTCAAGATCATTGACCTTCTTCAGCAGTTGATTCTCCAGATCCTCCAGTCTACGCTGCAGTAGAGTTCTCAGCTCATTAGGGAAAGAAGCACCAGAGATATTGGCCCGTATTTGTTGTTGCTTTGGAAAATAAAATAAAAATGGTTTCCAAGGATTCCTATATAAAGCTGGCGTAATTGCACAGTTTTTCTTCATTCACTAAAAAAGATGTTGCCTGCAATTGTTACCTCAAGGATCTATTTCTACTTGATTAAACCTATAACAATTACTTTCGTTGTTGTCAACTAAATTCTTAACAAAATTTAGTTAGACTAAATAACTTTTTTGACTTTAATAAAACCAGTTAATATAAATGTTACCACATGAAGCACATTTTTAGGTTACCTGACAAATTATTTTTAAAGTGTTTCAAGCAGAAAGGATTTTCTTGTTTATAACCTATTCACCTCTGTCCTAAGAACAGTTTTGAGTAAGTAAAACACCTATGTGGATGTAATCCAATCCGTCCCCCTTTTTTTTTTAAGTGATCCAAACAGGGCGATATATATGAAAAATGTTTATGCTTAAAATGTTAAAGTCGCTGTATACACAAGTCAGGCATTTGAGGTATATTTTGAAAGCTTAGAAACTTTTCAGTGATAACCATCACATCTGCATTTATGTTACTTAAAATAACAAAATAAGGACTCAGAACATTCGCGTTGAAAATTAGCGCCCTCTAGAGGTACAAATATTTATATGAAAATAAAAGTCCTTGACATAGCACATAAATGTACAAGTCATATATCAAATGAAAGCTCTCACTCTCAGGAATGCGACTGTACAGTTAATTTTGTTGCCCTAATACAACAGTTCAAATGATTTCCAAAAGAATCACAAAATGAAATATGATTTCTGTAAGTCATCAAATACAAACGTCTATTTTATGCTTCGATAACTGCTGATGTAAGCCCCAAATAGCTAAAAACTGCTTTTACCCTAGGAAGTTCTCTAAAAAATGAGCCATTGTTTACTTGTCTGTGAGCTTGCTTGGCTGAATAATCTAATGTTATATCTAAGATGTCAGAACAAAATATGCCATTTAAATGGAAAAGCATTCAAAACAAATCATCAGAAATTTTTCTTTCGACTACTGATAATAAAATGTTTTATATCATCGCAAAGAGGATCTCAGCTTTCTAATGACATCTAAACTGAGCTTCTAGTCCACTCATAGGCTAAGATATTCAATGAAACAACAAGGGTGGTGCTTGAACTGAAAATTAAACTGAATTTCTATGGACGAGCACATCTGTGAGGGATAAAATGTGTTAGAGCGCCACCTACATTTCAGATCAGTATATTGTGATGAAATGTGGTAGAGAAAAAAAAATTTTCTAGTGGTTTATGCCACCTAGTGGAATAAAATGAGACTTTTCAAAGTGAGGTAGAGTAAACAGAACCAGAATTACATGTTTACAAATTTAGGACAACAAAAAAATAATAATTATTATTATTTTTATCATAAGATTATAAACACATACAATATAATTTATGAATAATTGGAGTCTTTTTTATTTGGGTGGTTCTCTAAAAAATTGAGACCAATTTTTTGCAATTAGTCCACAGTATGTGTGAATGGTGATCTTTGAAATTTAAGATTGAAAAATTGTGGGTGGGAGCCCAAAAATGCACTAGAGTTTAAGGGGTTATAGGAATAGTTTACCCCCACAAATGAAAATTCACTCATCATTTACTCACCCTCATGCCATCCCAGATGTGTATGACTTTCTTTCTTTTGTTGAACACAAAATATCTCAGCTCTTTTGGACCATTCAATGCAAGTGAATGGAGGCCAGAACTTTGAAGGTCCAAAAAGCACATAAAGGCAGCATTAAAGTAATCCATATGACTCCAGTGGTTTAATCCATGTCTTCTGAAGCGATATGATAGGTGTGGATGAGAAACAGATTAATATTTAAGTCTTTTTTACTATAAATTCTCCTCCCTGTCCAGTAGATGGTGATATGCACAAAAAATGCAAATTGCCAAAAACAAAAGAAGAATGTGGAAGTTAAAGTGAAAGTGGAAATTTATAGTAAAAAAGAACTTAAATATCGATCTGTATTTCATCCACACTTTCTGAGGACATGGATTTAACCACTAGAATCATTACTTTTATGCTGCCTTTATGTGCTTTTTTGGATGTTCTAAGGTCTGGTCACCATTCACTTTCATTGCATGGACATACAGAGCTGAAATATTCTTCTAAAATCTTTGTTTGTGTTCTGCAGAAGAAAGAAAGTCATACACATCTGGGATGGCATAAAGGTGAGTGATGAGAGAATTGTCATTTGTGGGTGAACTATAACTTTAAAGAGCTATTTCTTACACTTATAATGTTGTTGCTGTAAGCTAATGTAGTCAGGTTGATCTGTTTTCGACTAACTAAATTAACTACTAAAACAGTTCATTTAGACGTTACCACATGAAACACATTTTTAGGCTATCTGATATTTTTCAGTTTATACCTTTAGGGGTTGGGTAGGCTACACTGAAACAAATCTTAAACTTAAAAAATGTGTTCACATCTAACTTTATCTGTTTTTATTCAATTAAAAAAAAATCTTATTTAACATCCCTGAATCAACTTAACTTTTGGAATGACAGATAAACAAACAAACAAAAATTCAGTCGGGTGATATTCAGTGGAGAAGTAATACAGATAATTTTGCCAAATTTTGATAATTTAGCAAAAAGGCTTAAAGCATTTAATTTTAGATCCATCATGATGTTAGAGAGCCCGATTAACACCTGACAAGTGGCACTGTTGTCGCTTTGGGCATCCTAAGTAACTTTGCTATTTGTAGTTAAGGGATAGAGATGTATTAACTATTGCGATAATCCTTGTAAATCTTCAACGCCTCCGCATAATTACCAAAATAGTCAAGGCGGAGAAACATCCAGCACAAATGTACTTTTTTACTAGTAATTAATCTTTTCGTTTACACAATTTGAAGTGCAAGAGAAAAATTGAAGAGTATATTACCTCTAGATTTTCTAATCGATCCTTTAGACTCTGCATGGTCTTTCCAAGAACGTCAATGGTGTCATTCGGGTCTTTAGGCACATCATCCATCGTGTCCTTGATGTTTTCCCGAAAGGACTCAATATCAGACTCACAGCGTGAGAGTTTAGACGTCAGCTCTTTTATTGTTCCTAATTGATTGACAATTGTCTCCTTTTGTTGTAAGATCGTCTCTCGAAGTTGCATGACAGTATTTCTCAGTTCTTCCTCCTGACCCGTAGTACTTTGAAAAGGCAGAGACTGCACGGGGCAACTTGTATCCTTGTCAATGGGGACAGCAGTACAAAGAAAACGCTCTCCCTTTTCATCTTGCCCATAGACAACTACACACGCATAGACGCAAATGAGTCCGGCGGCCAGATGAAGCATTTTGAGATAATATAAAGTTGCGAGGTTCACTTGACTACTGTTGGGTTGATGTAAGGCAGTGAGCTGGAAGGGTTTAATAATCTGTAAGAGATTGTAATATTGCGCAACTGTCAGCGTTAAATCGTAATTTTTAATTTTAAACAATACATAGCGAGTAAAACATTTTCCTCTGTGTTTTTTTTTTTTTTTTGATAAAAAATTATCTTCTGCCCTTCTGAACTACTGACGCCGCAATTCGGTTCTCGCTCTATTTGAGTGCGCGCGCGTAGTGGTGAAGAAAAGAACAGCGACAGTCTCAACAAATTAACTCTGGCGCATGGACGAACTGGATTGGCTGTAGTATTGACGTCACTGAGAGTAGAAATAATAATAATAATAATAATAATAATAAAAAAACCTTAATTTTTTAAATAAAAATAAATAAATAAACCTTCTTAAAACAAGCATTATTTTTCTTCGTTTATATTAATTTAATAGCTCTACCCATATCTTTTTCCTCTTTTGTATATTTTAATCTATATATTTATCATTTTAGCACTTATGTTTAATCCCCTCAGCGTTGAACGTTATTAGTCCTTTTGTCTTTCTGTGTTGAAAACTCTATTATTGCAATACAAAAAAAATAAAATAAATAAATAATAAAAAATAAAATAAAATTAAGCAGCCTTAATTTTGTTAATTCACGATAGTGTTTCTAAACGAAGGGATCATAATTCTCCAAGGACCCTTTTCTTTTGGTGTTTAATACAAACAGGCGAGATCATAGATAGACCTTCCTTAACAACACTTCAAGGAATAATTAAGCAATATGCTTTGGACAGTATACCCTGTAAGCACAAGTCATCATTCTGGCATTTATATTTGTATCTTTAGTAGCTTATCTTACACCTGTTCTGTAACTACGGATGTGGACCAGATGAAGTTAAATGATATTAGTTTGACAGCTCACAATGAGAGGTCAGGTGTCATCTGCAGTAAAAATGGAGATCAAAACACTGTGTGCTGCATTGTAAGCTTAGTAAGCTTATTTCACACTGACGTGAGCAGGCAACATTGCATTAGCTCGCAAGGTTAGGCCTACTCAAAGGTCATGCAGAAGAAATCAAAATTGTTCAAATTTTCAGATATTTTAGCTTTAAATATTTTAAAACAAATACCCTCTGAAGTCATCTATAAAACATATTAATAATAAAAATAATAATAATAAAAAAATAAAAAATAAATTGACAGCCAGTATCATTGGTGTCTTTGGACCGGAGCAGAGGTTTAACAGGATCATGACCAGAACTTGGCTGTCCACCAAGGACACTGCAGAGAAAACTGATGCCAGACGCAATCCAAGCACACAGTGCTGAACCTGTCAGAACTTCTCCCCACTGTTGGTAGAACACACTGTAAAAGGGACATTTAATACATGCTGAGAACATTGGAATGTACAGACTGAATGTTCAGATGCTTACGAATTTATAACATAATCTAAATTATTGCTCCCATTACAAACAAGGTAAATTACTAACAAGGTGGATGCCTGTAATTAAAAAAAATAAATAAATAAAATAAAAAAATAAAAAATTATTTAACCTAAAGAATGTGCTTCATGTGTTAACTTCTAAATTAACTCTTAATTAACAAGTCAAAAATATTGTTGTATATGACTGAATTAACCTGACTACATTAGCTTATGCCAATAAAAGTATTTTTTAAGGGTCAGGTCAAGTAGAAACTTCTTATTAAAGGGAAAGTTTATAAAAAATAAAAAAAAATAAATAAAAAAAATCATCTCATCATTTACTCACTCTTGTGGCATGTTATCCCAGATGTATATGACTTTTTTTCTTCTGAGGAACACAGACAAAGAGTTTTAGAAGAATATTTCAGCTCTGTTGGTCCATACAATGCAAGTGAATGGTGACCAGACCTCTCAAGCTATTGTAATATATAAGACTACAGTGGTTTAATATATGTCTTCTCAAGCGATATGATAAGTGTGGGTGAGAAAAAGATCAGTGTTTAAGCCCTTTTTTAAATCTCCACTGTCACTTTCACATTCTAAAAGTGAAAGTGGAGAATTATATTAAAAAAGGACTTAAATATTGATCTGTTTCTCACCCAAAGTGATTGCATCGCTTCAGAAGACATATATTAAACCACTGTAGTCTTATATATTACTTTTATGCTGCCTTTATGTGATTTTTGGAGCTTCAAAGTTCTGGCCACCATTCACTTGCATTGTATGGACCTACAGAGCTGAGATATTCTTCTAAAAATCTTTAATTTTGTGTTCAGCAGAAGAAAGACATCTGGGATAGCATGAGGGTGAGTACATGATGAGCGAATTTTCATTTTTGGGTGAACTATCCCTTTAATGTTAAAAATAAACATTTTTACTTTACAGCACGATGGAAAGTAAAAGGAAGCCAAAAACTGGCATCATATAAATCACTGATCCTGTATCAATTTTAACTTGCAACCAAAAATGTCTGTGGTTCCAAATATTACACCAAAAATTAGACACTAACTAGCTTGATAAAATGAATACACTGCTTTGTACGAGAAAAAAAAATTGTTTGAAAATGGACAATGTCATTACTGCTGAGTCTGAACAACACTGTCTGCAACACTGTGCAAAATCTTTAATCAATAAAATTTCATTCTTCTATAAAACTATAATACATCCTCTGCAAGAGCAGTACATTAGTCCTCGCTCATGAATAGAGCACTTACATGACTTATACTATCCTATATGGGCAAATTTCATATTTGTGAGATGTACAAGCCAGTGAATAAACAAGGCCCTTTATAAAACATACTTAACCGAGTTGGGCCTGCAGATATGCACTTCACGGAGAAAATCTATCCAGGTATTATACTGTATTATGAGCCTCAAATCTACACCCTACACACACTACTGAATAAATGAGAGCTCTGTTTACAGTGGCAACACATTTGTGCTGTGAACCTGTGACCCTTTTTAGAGCAGACTGTGAATCATCCAGTCATCACTGTGCTCTTACAGTTTAAGATATTTGCCTCACCCATCAAATATTCTCTGAATTTCATACTTAATTTTACTTTGTAGTTTAATGTTTTACTTAAGTGTAAAAAGTAGATTAAAAACTTGGCATGGAATGAATTCGCACAGTTGGTTTTAGTATGGTGAACAAAACAATCAATCCAATGGATACCTTTTGTCTAATTAGTGTGTATGTAAGAATTGAAGTTCAAGGCATGATATAATTATTGTATAGTTTTAAAACTAGAAGTGAGATCTAACTGATTTCCATACTTAATTAAAAAACTCTTTTATTCTGTTTGCAGGTTCAGTGGTGACTGGATTTATTGCTCCTTTTATGCTCCCAGCCCAACAGTCATTGAAATGATAATGTAACCTTTTCGCCATCTGGCTGTTGAAGCTTCACCAGGATTATATTGGCGACCACTGCTGTGATTTGTACTCAATTAAATTGACTGGAAATAGACAGCAGATATTAATATATCCTATTTATATCAAATCATAAGTCTCCTCATGTTGTGCCTGTTCGAGAGTAACCGAGAGTAACACCATTACGCATTAGCATCAAGTTTTTAAATTAACATTAAGTCGCATTTTGAACTTAGTGTACTTTCATCTATATACAAAGACCCTAAAAAGTATTTGGACATTTAAGACAGAGGGATAGTTCACCCAAAAATGAACATTCTGTCATAATTTACTCACCTTCATGCCATCCCATATGTGTATGACTTTCTTCTGCAGAACACAAATTAAGATTTTTAGAAGAATATCTCAGCTCTGTAGGTCTATACATTGCAAGTGAACTGGTACCAAATTTTGAAGCTCCAAAAAGCACATTAAGGCAGCATAAAAGTAATCCATTAGACTCCAGTGGTTTAATCCATATCTGCAGAAGTGTATTTCTGAACCATATCTGATAAGTGTGCATGAGAAAAAGATCAATATTTAAGTCCTTTTTTATGATCCATCCTCAATTTCACTTCTCTTCTTTTGTTTTTGGTGATTTGCATTCATGTATATCACCACCTAATGAGTACAGAGGAGAATTTATAGTAAAAAAGGACTTAAATATTGATCTGTTCTCACTCACACCTATCATATCGATATGGATTTAACCACTGGAGTCATATGGATTACTTTTAAGCTTCTTTTATATGCTTTTTGAAGCTTCAAAGTTTTGGTCACCATTCACTTTCATCTTTGTTTGTGTTCAGTAGAAGAAAGAAAGTCATACACATCTGGGATAATTTCCATTTTTGGGTGAACTATAACTTTTATACTATATAAGTGTCATTGTATTGTACATCAAAACATCAAACCAAGTGGCATTTATTTGAAATAAGATAGCATAAGAACACTTATCAAGCTAAATTTTTCACCATAAATTTTGTCCTAGGTATTAAGTTATACAATATAAAACACTAGCCATACTGTTCAAAATTAAATTAAATGGATTTGGACACTTACTGGTTGTGAAACTTAGTGGAACATGTCTGCTAGGGCACTTGTGTGAACTTGAGGGGAACTGACTTCATACATCCACGAAAAATGAGCTTGACACCAGTTTTAAAAAAAAAAAGTTAGTTCTGAGAAAAGGTCTAACATCATTTGTTTGCAGATGCCACTTTGTGTGATTTTGTTTCTTATATATGCAGTGAAATATGCTGTTAAGTGTGGGTTCAGCTGTCTTTTTGGGGCCGATGTCTCTTCATATTTATTTCTCAATGGTATTAGCAATATTTCCTGCTTATTTGTCACCCCCCTTTGACCAATGCGCCACCAAGTGGTCACATGTGTACACGCATTTGCGCAAATACTCTACAATACATTATCAGTCAGTATCTTTGTTTATCTACTGAACCATTAAAAACTGAGTGCAACACATCAGTGCAGCCGATCTATGAGCGCATTTATAATATCGCACACAATGCCCAATAAACCTGGCTTAAATAAATGTGTCAATAAATCGTTTTATAAATACATTTGGTATTTCTAAAACGACATGAATCGATAATTTACCATAATATATTGGTTACTGTGGTCAAGTTAAATTAAATCAAACGTTTGTAAGCTAGTCTGAATGGGAATTAGAAGACCATCGTTTTCGATGGTCTTCTTACAACTGCATAGTCTGGAGTATCCTTCCGCATAGAACTATATTGCTGTCAAAATATTAGAATTATTGCTTAGAACATACCTCTGATAAACAAAAACACATTTTAAAGGCTTATATAAAGAATTTTATTAAAGTTTTGCTATTTACAAAATTATTTACACAGTTCGAAAAAAAAAACGGTGCGGCGGATTGATTTCCAACCTTCCACTGAAATTCATTCGGTGTAGCGGAAGTTCATTTAAAACTCCTTCCTGTCCCTCCTCTGGTAAGTTGGTGCTGTTTTATTGCGAATCATTTTGCAATGTATATACACAATGAGTGTAAAATGTCCTTGTATTTGTGTGAGGAAAAAATATTTAGATATTTGCACTAATTCAGGTAAAATGTAATATGTAATTGCATTCTTCATGTCTTAGACTTGATGTAGGTTAGCAGCCGGCTAATCAGTTAGCGACAGCAGGCTCTTTCTTCTGTGAATGGCCTGGCGTGATGCTGAACATCCTACATATTATATAACACTCACACACAAATAATTTCTGTTATGAATATGTGAAAATATCAGTGTCATTGGTAGCTTTGTGATGGAGGAATTGGTTTTGGTTTTATTGATAGCACATTGGCTCGAGCGCATCATATCAAGTCAGTGAGCGTGACTGCAGTAGGCGTGCTGTTGCAGTTTGGCGCGCCACCGCTTCCCCAAAACTACACATGAAGTTAGAATGTACTGAATGCACTGTATCGTGGTACTGCCAGTCTGCCACAACACTTTTGGTAAGGGTTGTGTTCAGGTGTGTAGTGTTATTGACTTCCCATTTGTTTTTACTGTCCTAAAGATGACATGAACTTCTATTGAGATCAGCGCAGACACCAGTCTGCCCCATTTCAGAGGAATCCTGTCTCTCCCGGCCCCCACCATGTCTTTTGTGCCCACCCCAAGCCCCACTGTGGTGGATCAGACCACCCTCATGAAGAAATACCTGCAGTTTGTGGCGGCCCTCACTGACAACAACACACGTGAGTGTATTCCCTTCTGCTTAAAAGAAATAGTTATGAGTTTGTGCTTTAATATAAGTGTTTATAGATAATTTATAATGCATAACATTTGCAAATGTTTGTCTAAAAAAGAGTAGTGTTTATATAACTGACTGTGTGTGCTTTTACACTTGGGATGGTATGAGAACATTTATAAAACTGTGTCTCTGTGAATGCAAGATTCAGTCACTCACATGCTTGTCCTTCATTTAAACATCAGCGGATGAGACTAAACTAAAAATGATGCAGGAAGTCAGTGAGAATTTTGAGGTAAGCCCTTATAATTTTTATAATTAATTGTATTTATTTATCACACATTATACACATATAGAGTGAAATTCTTTTTTCACATATCCCAGCTAAGCTGGGGTCAGAGCGCAGGGTCAGCAATGATATGGCACCCCTGGAGCAGATAGGGTCAAGGGCCTTGCTCAAGGGCCCAACAGTGGCATCTTGGCAGTGCTGGGGCTTGAACCCCCAACCTTCTGATCAGTAACCCAGAGTTAACCGCTGAGCCACCACTGCCCCTCATTAAACACACTTATTGCTTATCACTTTTCCTTATGTTCACATGCTAATTCCTTTCTTCCTCCCCAGAATGTCACATCCTCACTGCAGTATTCTACTTTCTTGGAGCACATCATCCCTCGTTTCCTGACATTTCTACAGGATGGAGAAGTGCAGTTCCTTCAGGAGAAGCCAACGCAGGTGTGTTTTCTGCTATAAATCATAACACTGTAGTCTTAATTGTGGCTTTGTCTCTGAAATTCAAGCAAGCCTTTGAATTTTGTTGTAGCAATTAAGGAAACTGGTCCTGGAGATCATCCACAGAATCCCTACTAATGAACATCTGCGGTCTCATGCCAAGAATATCCTCTCTGTCATGTTCCGCTTCCTTGAGGTCAGTTTGTTTTACCTGGATGCAAATCATCCCATATTTTATTTTGGATATCATGCATTTTACTTCATTAAGGGTGCTTTCACACTTAGTTCGATGCTTGGTCGATGTTTGTTTCCTTCTAGGGCTGCACAAGTAATCGAATAAATAATCAAGATTACAATTACATCTGCCACTATGAACTAAATGTGAAGTGTCAGTTGTAGCAGTCCATGTAGGTCTACTCATGTTGCGTCAAACTTTTCCATTTAATTTTCTGTTTAACATATGTTTTTGCAGTGGTTGATCAACCAAAGAGAGACATGTCCATTGCTCGCTTCTGTATATGATTTATTCATAAATTGAATAGCAGCTTTGGTTTTTAAGCTTCTGAGAGGGCCAGTGTAAATTTGACCATTTAGGTAACTAATCTTGTTTTACTGATGTATAAAACAGCAATAAAGTCATTTAGGAACCTAGTTCTCAGCTTGTTTTGGATGTGCAGCCAATATATAGAAAAAGGGGGGAAAAATCCAAAAAAATAAAATACTTATTTGGGGTGGATCAACTGCATACAGTATGCAGTTGATCCACCCCAAATAAGTATTTTATTTTTTTGGATTTTTCCCCCCTTTTTCCCCCCAATTTGGAATGCCCAATTCCCAATGCGGTTTTAAGTCCTCGTGGTCGTGTAGTGATTCGCCTCAGTCCGGGTGGCGGAGGATGAATCTCAGTTGCCTCCGCGTCTGAGACAGTCAACCCGCGCATCTTATCATGTCGCTTGTTGGGTGCGTTGCCTTGGAGGCTTCACGCCATCCACCGCAGCATCCACACTCAACTCACCACGCGCCCCACTGAGAACGAACCACATTATAGCGACCATGAGGGGTTACCCCATGTGAGTCTACCCTCCCTAGCAACTGGGCCAATTTGGTTGCTTAGGAGACCTAGCTGGAGTCACCCAGCACACCTTGGGATTTGAACTAGCGAACTCCAGGGGTGGAAGCCAGCGTCTTTTACCACTGAGCTACCCAGGCCCCCCTCCCAAATAAGTATTTTAATTAGGGCGGTCAGAATGAATGCATTAATGCATGTGATTAAAGTTTAATGCGTTAATTTTTAATTATTAAATTTTCGATGAACGCATTTACCGTTAGTACAGCATAAACATTGGTGTGAAGGGCGGAAACTTTGTAATATGTCCGCCCGGAGTCATTACACTGATGCACACGCCACAGCGCCAGAGCCCTTCTACCAAGTTTAGCCTACAAGGTTAGCATAAAATATTATAATAAGGCAGTCAAATAGACATTCTAGTTGACTGTTATGCTCTCTCTTATGATAGAGCCGTGAGGTTGTTATCTCAGTAAATAAAAAAGAACCTCTGACAGCGCTTCCCTGTCCGTGATAAAAAGGACCTCTTAACACAATTTGATGTATAAAACAAGCCCAGATGGGGAGTATTTTTCAGAAGCATGTAAGGCATATTTTAATTACCACAGAAGCAGGTCAAATCTTAACTATCACCAAAACGCAGAATGAGACGTTTTTGTTTGCAAGCTTTTTTCATGGTGAATTCAAAGCGGCACTCGACACTGGCATTGCTGCCCTGACGTAAATCATGAACGCAGCTTCACGATTGATGTAACAAAGTGGATAGGCACAGTCTGCCGTCAGATTAATAAAGCGGCGGATGACATTTTGAGGTATTTAATGCCCATTGCAATAAATATGCAACCAATGGGGAGACTAGTTTTTTAAATTAGTCAAACTCCCACTTAGACTTTGGGAAATGTTTAATATTATTTGAATTGGTGATATTTTAGTGCATTGTCTTTATATTGTGGAAGGCTTTGTTTGGAAAATATTAATAAAGCATTATATTGCTACATATTGTTTTGTTTCCTTTCCAAATTCATAAATGAATTTTGACAAGAAAAGAAGTGTGTGTATATATATATATATATATATATATATAAATACATACACATATATATATAAAAATACATACACATATATATATATATATATATATATATATATATATAAATACATACATATATATATATATATATATATATATGTATGTATTTATATATATATATATATATATATATATATATATATATATATATATATATATATATATATATGTGTATGTATTTTTATATATATATATGTATGTATTTATATATATATATATATATATATATATATATATATATATATGTGTATGTATTTTTATATATATATGTGTATGTATTTATATATATATATATATATATATATATATATATATATATATATATATAGTCAAATTTCAGTACTTAAAATCTGCGATTAATCACGATTAACTACAAAAAAAATTTGATTAATCACAATTAAAAATTTAAATAGACTGACAGCACTAATTTTAATATAAATTCTATTAATCAAAATTAATCGCAATTACAAAATCTAGGGAAATAATCAACAGTTATGATTTTTGTCATAATCGTGCAGCCCTATTTCCTTCCCCCGCTGGTCTCTGTTCATATCATAATATTTGGATCCGAACCATGTACCGATTGTGTCATCAACGTGATTACAAGTGGCAGCTGTTTATCACTGTAACAACTCGAGAAGATGTCAGCTTTGTTGTGTTATTAAAGTATTCCTCTCTTTGGATTTACCACTAAAACATTTTTATGCACCGAATGACACTTATGTTTGTCTGCCACGGATGCATTGAATGTGAAGGATGTTAGCGGTTGTCTGCCACAAGCCCGCAGATACATTGCAAAAGATGTAATCTTCTCTCTAGCAGGTATAAGACATGGTTCCAGAATAACTGTGATTGAGTGCCTGTAAAGACGCAAATTATGCATCACCAATAGTGGTTCATTTCTGCGATTTGGTACGATTGTGTTCATATCAGCAGGAAACCGTACCAGAATTCACATGAACCGTACCCTAGACCACCTTTTCAAGCAGGTTCAGGTGTGGTTTGCGGGTACACACCCAAGTTCTGAAAACAGCGTTCACATCACCAAAACAAATCAAACTTTGACAGAGTTTCAGCTAAGAGATTTTTGTGCCGGCTGACATGTCCAGGAATGTAAAAGTTTGCCAGACAAATTGGAAAAAATCTGTCCATCTCATATTAGTGTTTATTTTGCGCTGTAAATGCAATGGACTGTGTATAATAATGCAATATAGGTTAATAGTGACACAATCAAGTAAAATTAATGATAAATATTTGTTGATTTTTAGCTGCTTTTCCATAAAAATAAAAATAAACGTCCTTCATGGAATTAGCGTCTAATTAAAAAAAACTTAAAACAATGGGTGCAAAACAACCAAACTGCATTTTGCCACATATCTTTTAGTTTTTAAATAAATATTAAAATAACAAATCGTTAGGTTATCATAATCACGGTCACCTTAATTGGCTAAATCCCTTTTTTTACATTTATGACTGTTTTCCTCCAATTTTTCATAAAACCAAAGCATTTTCCTGTCAAAGTGAAGTCAGATATGTCCTGTGTTTCTCTGCAACTTGAGATTCACATAAGCCTGGTGTCCTTCTCTTTAGTAGATGGCAACACAAGGCTGTTAATGTGAATGTGAAGGGAGAAGCTTCTCACTGCAGGAATGCGCGAATAACACAGTTCCCTTATGACTCAGTACACTTGACATTGCGTTTATTAACGCATATGGGCAGTGCCTTTCATGACCTGGTTGAAACCTCTCTACAATAACGGCAACATTCTAATATTGGCTATGGTGTTTAAGCCCCGCCCGTTTTGGTGCGAAGCTGTCTGCTATAAAAACAGGTGCACAAACACCATTTCCTCAGAATTTCTTCCTTCAAGACAGCAATCATCTCTTGCCTAGAAGCCCTCCAATCTTCACTGTCGATATACATGAGTCAGCGGGTGGAATGTTCACAGCTACAAGAAGACTCTCCGCTCCCCTGCAGTGCTCCGGTGAACATCACTCTGCCACACCGCTTGACTCTTCACTGGTGAACGGGCCTCAGCATCCTGATTCCCTGCAGCGCTTCGGCAGGTGTTGTGTATCCTTACAAAGCAATTGTAAGCAATCTCCTCGTGAAAAGCGTGATAGAGATTGTGCCAAATTGTCAAGCCCAAAAAGGATTTTATAGCCATTATTTTCTTGTCCCAAAGAAAGATGGCGGGCTTTGGCCAATCCTGGATCTGAGACATTTAAATCATGCACTCACAAAGCGGCCATTCAAAATGATTACTCTGAAACGGATCTTATCGCATGTATGCCCACACGATTGGTTTGCATCAATAGATCTGGAGGATGTGTACTTTCATATCCAAATTGTACAACAGGGTGTTTTTGAGATTCGCGTTCGAGGGAATAGCGTACCAATTCAAAGTCCTACCCTTCGGACTGTCTCTGGCTCCTCGCATGTTCACAAAGTACATCGATGCGGTTCTCGGCCCTCTGAAACTGAGCGGCATGCGCATCTTAAACTACCTCGATGATTGGCTGTTACTGGCAAAATCTGAGGCTCTGTTATGCCAGCACAGAGACTTACTGCTTCAACATCTAAACAGCTTGGGTCTCAATGTGAACTGGGCGAAGAGCACGCTCTTCCCCCAGCCAACAAATCTCCTTTTTGGGAGTCTGCCTCGACTCCACGAGTGAGCATGCGCACCTCACGAGCGAGTGCTTTCAGGCCATACTACAGTGTCTGTCTCAGTTCAAATTGGGGAGAACACTTTCACTGAAGCGGTTTCAAAAAGCACTGGGGTTTATGGCAGCGGCATAGGTCTCTTACACATAAGATCTCTTCAGTGCTGGCTCAAGCACTGTGTGCCACGACATGCTTGGCGCCAAGGGCGCATGCGCATCACTATATCCCGCCGCTGTATAGCTGCTTTAGCAGCCTGGACAGCTCCTGCCTTTTTACCAGCGAGGTGTCGTGCTGGGGTAGGTTGTCAGGTGGAAAGTGGTGACTACGGATGCTTCCAACACAGGTTGGTGTGTGATGGAAGCCCGACTTTTGGCACCTGGACAGATGCGATGCAAGCGTGGCACATCAACCGCCTAGAGCTATCGGCTGTATTCCTAGCCTTAAAGGCTTTTCAGTCAGAAATAGCTAACTGTCATGTCCTGGTTCACTCAGACAACATGACAGTTGTGGCAAATATAAACTGCCAAGGTGGAAATTATTCACCGCCACTGTTGAGACTGACGCGTCACCTCCTTCTATGGAGTGAGCTTCATCTCCTCTCCCTGAAGGTGACATATGTCCCAGGCCACCTGAATTACAGCACGGACCTATTGTCACGCCAAGGGGTGATACCGGGCGAATGGAGACTTCATCCTCAAACTATTGAGGGTTTGGGAAATATTCATCAAAGCAGAAATCGATCTATTTGCCTCAGTAAAGAATACCCTCTGTCCACTCTGGTACTCGAAGTCCCAAGCCCCACTGGAAGTGGACGCAATGTCCCACAAATGGCCGGCGAAAGCAAATATGCATTTCCCACGGTGTGCCTGATTCACTCTGTCATATGCAAAGTCCGAGAGGACAAGGAAACAATTCTATTGGTTGCGCCGAAATGGCCCAACCAGACATGGTTTGAGGAAATTATAGAGATGCTATACAGCTTGCCGTGGGAAATACCGCTGAGGAGAGATCTCCTCTCTCAGGCACAAGACACAATCTGGCATCCCCAGCCCAAGCTGTGGAACCTGCATGTGTGGCCCCTGAACGGAGTGTGCTAGATGCACCAGAAGTGACGTGTTCAGTCATGAACACCATTTTACAGGCCAGAGCGCCGTCCACGAGATGCCTCTATGGGCTAAAATGGAAGGTGTTCACTGATTGGTGTCTCTCACATAGCAAAGACCCAGTAAACTGCCCCATACATGAAATTCTCATATTTCTTCAAGAGCGATTCGAAGCAGGACCCACTCCATCAACGCTCAAAGTTTATGTGGCGCCTGAAGCCGATGCCACTATAGGCAAACATGATTTAATCTTAAAGTTCCTTAGAGGAGCAAGACGATTAAATCCACCTCAGCTGGCTACAGTCTCAACTTGGGACCTAACTTTAGTCCTAAAAGCGCTCGCAGGACCCCCCCCCTTCAAGCCTTTGGACTCTGTTGATTCTTCATTAAGACCGTACTGCTGCTGGCTCTGGCCTCAGTAAAACAGGTCAGTGACTTACATGCACTATCAATTGACAATTCATGTCTGGAGTTTGGCCCTGGTCTTTCAAAAGCCACTGTCAAACCCAGAAAAGGCTATGTGGCTAAGGTTCTAACTACACCCTTCAGAGTGCAGGTGGTTCACCTTCAAGCTTTCTTCCCTCCTCCATTTATTTTGGATGAGGAACAATCCTTGCATTTGTTATGCCCTTTGTGGGCGCTACACGCATACGTTGAGCGCACCCACCAGTTCAGACTGTCTGATCAGCTCTTTGTGTGCTATGGAGGACACACGAAAGGAATGTCCATCTCAAAGCAAAGACTTTCTCACTGGGTCGCTGATGCGGTTGCCCTGGCTTACGAGTCGCAGGGTAAAATCTGCCAAATTGATGTTAAAGCACACTCAACTAGAGGCATGGCCTCCTCATGGGCATGGATGAACGGTGTGTCTTTACAGGACAGATGTTTTGCAACAGGATGGTCTCCTCAAAACACATTTGCAAGGTTCTACAATCTAGACGTAATGTCTCTCTCTTCACAAGTCCCCTCTGTTTAGAGCGTTTGCTATTTCGTTTGCCAAACATATACTTATGCCCCTCCCCTTAAGTCCAGGCTCCCCATCATTTTACACAACCGCTTCCATCAGGCCGTTGTAATTTACCATAAAGTCACAAGCACTTTATAAATAAACTCCCTTCCCGACTGGGTTCGTGAAGGGGTTAATTCATACTATATGACTATAGTTCATATATTCATTCTGAGTGCTCCCCTCCTGGCCCAACACGAGGGTCACTCACTTGTGGCATACTCATGTCGGTCGCTGTCCCGTGGGACTGTAAGCATGCAATGTCAAGTGTACTGAGGGAACATCTCGATTATGCACTTAACCTCGGTTCCCTGAGATGGAGGGAACGAGACATTGCGAATGCTGGCCGCACTACAAGACTCAGGGAACTGAGGTTACGTAGGTAACCGAGACCTTTCTTTAATGACAACCAAAACATACTTGAAATATTCATATGACTACTTTTATTAAATAAAATTTAAGACACAGCATATCCGCGTTTGTGCACAGTGTCTGTAATGGGTGCTTTAGGTGCAAAACTTTAATATAGGAAACTTATCCAAGATGTAATCAATATCAGTCGTATTCGAGATGCAGGATCACATAATGAAACGCTGATGACAATAAACGCCATCATTATTATAACTTAATTGGTAATAATCAGCTATGTGCGTTCACATATGGCTTTATTTAAATGTTTGAGCATGAAAACTATGACTCGGGGATGTTAGAATTATGTGCTAGAGACGTCATTACATAATGACGTAAAAGAACCGCTGAATCATTTTTTGAACCGGTTCATGGAAACGAATTGTCCGCAAGAACCGGTTCGTGGAAATGAATCGGACTTACCATCACTACACAGTGGTGTGGCGGATGTCTGAATGTTCACAAACAGTATTCACCTTATGCGCCAGAGAAACTAGCACGTGGCCATCTTAAAAATGTCTTTGATCTTCCGGTCTAGCGCATGTAATGTAGTAATATATATATATATATATATATATATATATATATATATATATATATATATATATATATATACATTCACTGGCGGCCAAAAGTTTGGAATAATGTACAGATTTTGCTCTTATGGAAAGAAATTGGCACTTTTATTCACCAAAGTGGCATTCAACTGATCACAATGTATAGTCAGGACATTAATAACATGAAAAATTACTATTACAATTTGAAAAAAAATGTCTTAAACTACTTCAAAGAGTTCTCATCAAAAAATTCTCCACGTGCAGCAATGACAGCTTTGCAGATCCTTGGCATTCTAGCTGTCAGTTTGTCCAGATACTCAGATGACATTTCACCCCACACTTCCTGTAGCACTTGCCATAGATGTGGCTGTCTTGTCCGGCACTTCTCACACACCTTACGGTCTAACTGATCCCACAAATGCTCAATGGGGTTAAGATCCATAACACTCTTTTCCAATTATCTGTTGTTCAATGTCTGTGTTTCTTTGCCCACTCTAACTTTTTCTTTTTGCTTTTCTGTTTCTAAAGTGGCTTTTGCTTTGCAATTCTTGGGGGGATTGCACCCCTGAGTCTTCTCTTTACTGTTGTACATGAAACTGGTGTTGAGCGGGTAGAATTCAATGAAGCTGTCAGCTGAGGACATGTGAGGCATCTATTTCTCAAACTAGAGACTCTGATGTACTTATCCTCTTGTTTAGTTGTACATCTGGTCTTCCACATCTCTTTCTGTCCTTGTTAGAGCCAGTTGTCCTTTGTCTTTGAAGACTGAAGTGTACACCTTTGTGTGAAATATAATTTTTTTTGGCAATTTCAAGCATTGTATAGCCTTCATTCCTCAAAACAATGATTAACTGATGAGTTTCTAGAGAAAGCTTTTTTTTTTGTGCCATTTTTTTTTTTTTTAAACTAATATTGAATTTAAGACATGCCAGTCTATTGCGGCAACTCAAAAACAAAAACAAAGACAATGTTAAGCTTCATTTAATGAACCAAATAGCTTTCAACTGTGTTTGATATAATGGCAAGTGATTTTCTAGTACCAAATTAGCAATTTAGCATGATTACTCAAGGATAAGGTGTTGGAGTGATGGCTGCTGGAAATGGGGCTTGTCTAGATTTGATCAAAAATGATGCTGTTCAAAAGTGTTGTTTTTACATCAGTAATGTCCTGGCTATACTTTGTGATCAGTTGAAAGCCACTTTGGTGAATTAAAGTACCAATTTCCTTCCGAAACAGCAAATTCTTGACATTATTCCAAACTTTTGGCTGCCAGTGTAGATATGTAGATTTCTATAGTGTTGATGTCTGAGTGTAATTAGATAGTGAAGTGGATTTACAGGTTCTATAGTTGCCAAAATTGATCATGAGTATTTTAAAGTGATCAGGGAATGTCAGAAGAACTGGAAGCAGAGCAAGGAGATTTTAAAACAAAAGTAAATCATTCACATCACACAAGATCCTACCTTCACGCTGTGGACGTACTGATATGCCTCCGTGCTCATGAAACACAAAGTCATTAAAAATATCTCTAAGACACCTCTGGCGATCTTCTAATGTCATTCAACCATCGCGTTATTGTTCAGGTGAGTAGATTTTTTTGAGTGTTAAACCTGGGACGGGGAAGGCGTGCCACTATATTCTCTCTCACACATACACACACAAAAGTGTACGTTTTATTTTATATTCCGTTTACAACAATTTTAATCACATTTAAGCCTCTTAAAAATGTGAGTAGGAAAAATAATTTTAAAAAGTACAAATAATTTCCTTGGTCGTGAACTTGCATGTAAAATAATACGAGCTGTCCTGTTTGAAATTTCATGTCAACTACACATTTTAACACAAATTGTTAAGTTGAAACCTTAAAAAATTAAACAATTACATGTATAACAATGAAACTCTTGTATCATGAAAAAGTGCAGTGTGTCATAGCTGTCTGAATGTGATCTTTCAGGTCCGATTTACCTTTGTGAGTGTCAGAAAACAAACTTGTACAGTGACAGAAAAACACCTATCGAGCATTTTCACATTGTAAAGGGGTGCTGTGGACTCACGCCATCAACTCTTGATGAAAAATACTTTCTGTGCTCCCACACATAATCCATTTTGATCGACTCTTCTCAGTAGCTTAAATACTAACAGGAAGTTAGATGACAAAGTTCGGAAGAGTGGAGCGCTGAAAAGGGGCGGGGCTGAATATGGTGAATACTGTTGCTCGGCTGTTTCGAACTTTTTACTTCTGAACGAATAAGAACTTCTCTGGAAGTATATTGAGGCCTTAACGGAAACCCTGCTTTGACGTCAAACGAACCCTGGTGCGTACCAAAAGTGCTAGTGTGAAAGCACCCTAAATAAAATTCATAATGGGATTGCCTGGTTCTTGGGTCTACCGTGAGTCTTACCTCTTTGTTTAATCTTTTAGATTGAAAGTGAGGAGAATGTGCTCATATGCTTACGCATTATCATTGAACTGCATAAACAGTTTCGTCCGCCGATCTCCCAAGAGGTGAGATGCAGCCCTCTGGCCCTATTATGTTGGCTAGAATCTGCTCTTCTATATTTCAGTAAAGGTTATTAAAGTGCACTCAAAGAAATTCAATCTTACTGCCAACACTTACAGATTCATCACTTCTTGGACTTTGTGAAGCAAATTTACAAAGAACTGCCTAAAGTTGTGGTAAGCTGTTTTTTTTTACATTATGTTGATTTGAAGCACACTGCTATTCATATTCTAGTTTCTAAAATTTTCTCTCTCTCTCTGTCAGACAAGGTATTTTGAGAATCCTCAGGTTATAGCAGAGAACACAGTGCCATCTCCAGAGATGGTGGGCATGATCACCTCAGTGTTGGTGAAGACCGCACCAGAGCGTGAGGACAGCGAGACCCGGACGGTACTGCCGCTCACATTCATATCTAGTAGACCCTTAAAATAAATCATCATCATTCTCACTTGACAAATATGATCAGCAGAGACACAATGATGAGAGCGATGTGCTTTAGTCCAGAGAATGGTACTGTTTGTAAGATTGTGTGTGTGTGTGTGTGTGTGTGTGCTCTCTAAAGTACCAGTAAGCCTGGGCGGTGAAAGTAAAACTGATAAGATCTGAGTGTCCAGCTGCTGATCTGTTTGGATTCTAAATGGATCACTTTAATTTAATGAACATTATGCATCAATATTATAGTAATGGCATCAGGCCAGTCTTTATGTGCAGTTCACATTCATTAGGAATTCCAACGCAAATTATATTTACGTTGTATAGACACTAGATGGTGCTAAGTTCCTGCCTTTGGCTGAAGCAAACACTAAAAAATATATTTTGAAATATTTTGATTTTCAATTTCATAACAAATTTCCATCAAATTGAATTGAGTAATTTTTAACAAAATTAAATAAAAAAAACTTAGATATTTTAGGTTTAATTTAATTTTAAGATAACAAAACTCAATTCAATGGAAATTTGTTATGAAATTGTAATGTGTAGACCTTAAAAACAGGCTTACATTTATTTTTTTGAGTGTAGAGGTGCAGTTAATACAGTCGGTTAAGAAGTTTTTTGATCTTTTACTCTTAATGCAGGAAGAGAGGTTTTTATAGGTACTAAAATTTAAAAAAGACATGCTTTAATTAAACGTGTATGTCATTAGTTATATGATGACAAGTGGTTTGGGGTTTCACCGGTCTTTTTAATTTGTCTGTTCTGTGTCCTCCAGCATACCATAATCCCCCGGGGATCACTGTCACTCAAAGTGTTGGCAGAGCTGCCCATCATCGTAGTGCTCATGTATCAGGTGAGGGCTCATAAAAACATTCATTCAATATCGACTTAATGCCAGCCATCTTCTATTTAAAAAGGCATGTCTCATCAGTCATTGTAAACATTCAGTGTTCTTTAAAAACCTTATACTCTATCAAAAGTATCTTGTAAAATTATAGTAAAATTATTGTCTTGATAAATTTGTTTTTTTCACTCTGTTATTGAAGGCTTTAAGGGTAAAGGAAATAAGTTTTTAGAAATTTGGCATTTTATTATTTGCATTATTACAGGTGTAAATCATGTTTTTCAGTAAAGATTTATTAAATGTTCCAAGACATCATTAGATTATGACCTGCTTAGACATAGTGGTAGATTTATGTAGTCATTTGTCTATTGATAAAAATGTGGAAATTCTGTTTAAAATGAAAGGATTTTTTATCTTTGAATGCATGCTATAGTTGGTGTAATCTTTCTGCAACAGTACTTACCTTTCAAGCAGAGCCCTGCTTAGTCATTTTCCCCACTGTTATTCAACACACTAATTGCTTTTCCATGTGATGTCTTTCCTAGCTGTACAAACTGAACATTCATAATGTGGTGTCGGAGTTCGTGCCTCTGATCATGAACACCATCATGCTGCAGGTGTCTCCACAAGCTCGGTCAGTGACCTTGTGCATTTAGTTGAGTTGTGTGTGGTGTTACATCACTGCTAATGCACTGAAATGGATTTCATAGATGCAATTTAACACGTAGTGACATTTAAAGCTTTTCCTTATTTATATCTGTGACAGGCAACACAAGCTGTTCAACAAGGAGCTTTATGCAGATTTCATCGCCGCTCAGATTAAGACCTTGTCTTTCCTTGCTTACATTATTCGCATCTACCAGGTATAGTGTTACCGCCTTCTGGAAAATTAAGTTCAGTCACCTTTTAATTAAAACTTGTTTACATTTTTCTTTTTTTCCGATTAACATTTTTTTATTGATTCATATAGATAACAAAGAAAAGCAAAACATATATATATATACAGAATCAACATTTAATCCCACTATTACCCCTCCCAATCCCCAACCCCACCCTGACCCTCAACAAACATCCCTGTGATCACACATGATTATAGACACACACAAAAAAAAATAATAATCACTCA
Source organism: Myxocyprinus asiaticus (assembly GCF_019703515.2). Taxonomy (NCBI): domain Eukaryota; kingdom Metazoa; phylum Chordata; class Actinopteri; order Cypriniformes; family Catostomidae; genus Myxocyprinus; species Myxocyprinus asiaticus. The sequence goes on from NC_059375.1 coordinate 19,922,607, forward strand.
GATTTAAAACGAAACTTTTCTCTCCACTGCCCCTCCCCAAGAGCCCATCAAATGAATCCCAACTTCCCAGCCATCTACATGACGCTTCCTCGAAAGCCACCACCCTCCCCATCTCTGTGCACCATTCTTCAAATGAGGGCGCTCCAGCTGACTTCCATCCCCTTAAAACAATTTGTCTGCCGATCATGACACTGGTTGGAACTCAATTTTTTATGCGTTTATCTCCTATATTGATGACCACCCCATCTCCTAAAATACAGAGCCTGGGGCAAAATGAAATTTGAGTGCCCAATACGTCACACATAAAACTCTGAACCCTCAACCAAAATTCTTGGATCTTAACACACTACCAAAATACATGGGTTGTGTCTCCATCTTCTGATTGGCATTGCCAGCAGGTGGGTGTGTCTGACCAAGCCTATACAATCTAGAGGGGGTTCAATAGAATCCATGTAAAATCTTGAATTGCATAAGGCGCACCCTTGCATCTCTAGATGCAGACTTGACATTTTTTATAATCCTAGCCCACGCTCCCTCCTCCAATACCAAGTTTAAATCTTTCTCCCATACTCTCTTGATAGAAGTTAAAGCTCCATCCCCCAGACTCTGAATTAGTAGGGAGTAATACACTGATGCCTCATGACCTTTTCCAAAAGCAGTAATCACCACTCCCAGAGTATCTGCCACTTTAGGGGGGGTGTATGCTACTCCCAAAAATAGTACAGAGCAGGTGGCGCAGCTGTGAATACCTAAAGAACTGAGATCTGGGAATCCCAAAATGTTGAACAAAATTTTCAAAGGATCTCAACACTCCACTCTCATATAGGTCACCGAGTGTATTAACCTCCCTCACAATCCACTCTGACCAGCAGAAAGGGGACTTGTTGATCCATAATTTGGGGTTCAGCCATATGCTCGAGGCAACATTTAAATAAATGTCCGAATTAAACACTCTGGACACTTTTGTCCATACCGAGTGCAAATGCGAGATAACGGGGTGTAACTGAACTTCTCCGATTAGTTTGATTGAAAGGCTTTCCAATGGCAAAATAGGGGCAAGAACTTCCTGTTCAATTCAAAACCATGGAGGGGCTCTCTCAGGTGCAGGCGACCAATGAGCCAAATGTCTGAGACCGAATGCATAATAATAAAACAAAATCTTGGGTAGGCCTAGCCCACCTTTGTCAATCGGCCTATGTAACTTACTGAAATGTAATCTGGGACGCTTACCATTCCAAATGAAGGACTTTGCTATGCTTTCAAATTGCTTGAAAGAAGAGAGGGGGACATCTACAGGGAGAGATTGTAGCAGGTAGTTTTTGGAATACAATTCATTATAATAACATTAACCTTCCCAATGTAATGAAGCCCACTTGTCCACATCACTCTAAAACCTTTTTATTAAAGGGTCAAAATTGACTCTAACTAAATCACACACATTTGCTGGGAATAAAATGCCCAAATACTTAATGCCCTGTTTGGGCCACTGGAAGGTGCCCAGCTGAAAAGCCGTTACCGGGCAGTATACTGTCAGAGCCAAAGCTTCGGATTTAGACCAATTGACTTTGTATCCTGAGAATTTAGAAAAGGAATTAATAATTCTGTGGAGGCAAGGCATAGATGTAGTAGGGTCGGAGTCGAATAATAAAATATCATCTGCGTAAAGCAAAAGTTTATGCACCACACCTCCCACCACCACCCCTGGAAAATCATCCTCCTTTCTTATCACGACTGCTAATGGTTCCAGGGCAAGACAGAACAATAATGGGGAAAGAGGGTCTGGGTGCCCCTATCCAGAGTAAAATAATCTGAAATTAAACCATTTGTTTGTACCGCCGCTACTGGGTGTCTATAAAGTAACTTAATCCATCCAATAAAAGTATACCCGAACCGTATATTTCCAAAATCCCATTCTACCATATCAAATGCCTTTTTGGCGTCAAGTGAGATGGCAGCGACCGGAGATTGATCGTTCGCTACTGACCACATGATATTGATGAGACGCCTGATGTTATCAGAAGAGCTGCGGCCCCGAATAAACCCCACCTGATCAATATGTATAAGAGATGTCATAACTTTACTTAATCGGTTAGCCAAAATTTTTGACAATATTTTAATGTCTAGCTGGATCAGGGAAATTGGATGGTAACTTTTACACACTTGCATCTTTGTCCTTTTTAAGAATCGGACTGATCCGGGCTTTTGTCATGATTGGCAGAAGCTTTCCATTCTTTAGTGATTCCGTATTAACTTCTAACAAAAGTGGAGCCAGTTCTGTATCATAAGATCTAAAAAAAAAATCAGTGGCAAAACCATTTGGCCCTGGAGCCTTGCCTGTAGGCCTTTAGCATTTGTTGGAATTCAGGACTTTGCAAAAGGGATACATTAAAGTGCAAACTATATGTTTTTATTTATTTCTCCTTATGTGGCAACACTTCTGAACACATCAGGGTGTGATCTGAGACTAAAATGTTTCCAACTGAGCAATCAACAACAGATTAAATGAGGGACTTCGGTATAAATAAATAAAAATCTGTTCTATATTAAATCTTATGGACTGATGATAAAAATGTATAGTCCCTACCAGATGGGTTCAAAAGTCTCCAAATATCTGAGACCAAGATTTTTACACATCCTATGGTGGAACCAGCACAAAAAGAAACAAAAAAGGCGCTCAGTTCCTCGAACGGTCAAGTGAATGTTCAGTGAGTCGGTCCACTCGGCTGCAACGTGAGTACCACAAAATAACTTACACCATTGACTTTATGAAGGACAATGCTTGCTGTGGGCATGTGAATGTTTTACGGCCATCCTTAGCATCTATTCTCAATTTGGCCGGGAACATCAGTGCAAAAGTCCTTCCGTTGATGTAAGAGTTTCTTGCATTCCTTGAATCGATCACGTTTCTCTCGTTGAATTCAGAAAGTCTGGGAACAAGAAAATGCTGTGGTTTTTCCAAGAAAGCCTTCCTTTACTTCTTGCCTCGCATAACACGAGATCTTTATTGGATGATCTCAGAAATTCTCCATATCCTCCAGCTTCTCCCAGACATGCTTCAAATCCTTCTTGGTCGCTAGCGGATTAGCAGATAATTCCCTCTCCGATGACTCCAGATAATCAATCCGTTTTTCGACATCCCCCACTCTTGTAACCACCTCAGTGAATTTCGTCTCCATGGCAGTGATCGATCAACGTATTACAGCAAGATCCAAGTCAGCAACGACCTTCGTTAGCATTGCCGACATGCTCAAGAATTCTTGCCGAATTTCCCTCACTTCTCCGGTCAAATCGGCTTCCTGGTCCGTGGCCTTGTCAGGGGCATCAGCTTGAGCACGCAAGTTTCTTTTAATGTCTCCAGAGCCCGAGGATTTTGAATTCTTTGACATATTGTCTTCCTAGAACAGTTATGGAACAGGGTGTATCGAATTTCTCCGGTTTATGACATTAATAGTATTAAAACTAGCAAAGTGCACAGAGCTCGCCATTCACTGAACCTCGCATGGCATCATGTGACTCCATCTAAATGTTTCTTAAAGTCACAACTTGCTCTGAAATAACCCTTTAAGCTCTGAAGGTGTTTTTAAAGATTTGCTGTTTCGGTGGCATGCCTAAAATTAAAGGCTTAAAAAATTAAAAAAACAAACAAACAAAGAGGTTGATATCATTTTAGAGAACTTTTAAAAAAATGTAATGATATAGACTATGATAAATTATCAGACTCTCAGCCTAAGAAAATGCTTTAAAAATCACACACACACTATCCCTAACCTTGAGCCAAAAATGTACTTTTTTTCTTATTTATCTGATTTGACCTTATTTATCTAAGGGTGTAAATAAAGTGTCTCTGCAAAACTGTTTTTTTTTGTTCCCAATCATGTCAACTGTACCTGAGTAATATTTTGTGTTGATACAATAGAGCGATCAAAAGTTATAGCATTACAAATATAATTTATCCCAGTGTCCAAATACGTCTTCAATAGACCTTTTTCACACTCTGGGTTTTGGAATGCGGAAGTAAACGTTTGCAGGGTAAGCTTTGACAGCGGTGAATGGGAGATCACAGCAGATATTATTTTTACTTGCCCATTTGCTCCAAGACCAAAAGAAAAAATCCACAATTACGTTTAAATTACTTTCCAGAAGAGGAAAAAAATAGAAGTTGCCAAATTTACTGTCACTCTCAGCAGCTGTAATCGAAACCCCCTCGCTGCTGTTTTTTAAACCTAATTCCAGGGTAATATAACAATAAGCATAATGTTAAAATTTACACTCAATATATAAAAAATGTATAATATAAAAAAAATTGCAAAATTTACGCTGCTAAATAAGGCAGAAAGGCGTCATCACAGTCTGTGAAAAAGGTCTATTGCCAAAAAGCCTCTCCAAAAAAATAAAACATAATAATTGTACTTAAGCACTAATTACACAACAATGACTAAAGGTATGCTTTCTCTCCAGAGTATGCAGGCATGAGTAACAAGATCTCATTCAGTTCCATTCTGTGTCATTTGAGCCATCACTGAGTCTGTGTCATGTACTTGCACCATCTCCTGGTAGCCATATGTAATTAGAGTGAACAATCCTTTCTGCCCATATTTGGAAGACTTCCACCTCTGGTTGCAGCTACCTGAATCCTAGTACTTTTGGGGTAGCGTTCCATGATGCTGTACAACTAGGCTGGTTGTATTCTACTCATTTGAGAGCTTTCCAGCAACATATGTCACATGGCTATTTGATCAGTTTGATGTTTTTACTGATAACAATAATATATACAGTGCAAAATTATTAATACATTATCAGAACACTTCTGATTTGTCTGCAAATTTCAAAGCACTTGTTCAGTTTTGGTCATAATGCCTACATGTATTATACAGTACAGCTTCTAAGCTTTAAAATTATACCTATTTTGTGTTGGTCAAGACTGTAGTTATTCATATTTTGATGATAATTTTTTTCTCAGTAGGCCAATCCAAGCTTAAAGGGTTAAAGGATTAGTTTCTAATGTCGCTCCTAGTTTCTAGTCCACTCTAATGTTGCTTTAAACCGGCATGATTTTATTTTGTCCGTGTAATGCAAAAGGAGAAATCGAAAGAATCTTCACACAGCTTTTTGCTATATTATGAAAGTGAATGGTTACTCCAAGAGGAGGACAAAAAATAAGGACAAAAAACACAATAAAACCACAGTAAAAGTAGTCAAACTAATTTGTGACTATATTAGAAGTCCTCTTAAGCTACACAATTACTTTGTATGATGAGTAGAGTTCCCACTCACTTTTATGGTACGGTAAACCTTGTGAACGTTTTTTTTAATTTCTCCTTTTTTTGTTCCACTGAAGAAAAATGAATGAATAAAGACAGAATTTTAATTTTTTTTTTTGACCTCTTCCTTTAATTCTCAAACCATTGACTAATGTGGCATTGTGATGTGCGTGTCTCAGGACTTAGTTGGGAAGTACTCCCAGCAGATGGTGAAAGGGATGTTACAGCTGCTGTCTAACTGCCCCCCTGAGACGGCTCACCTGCGGAAAGAGCTGCTGATCGCTGCCAAGCACATCCTCACCACAGATCTACGCAGCCGTGAGTCATCCTCTGATGCCACCACTAAACATATTGCAGATTGTTGGCAGATACTGCCAACTAAGAGCTATTGTAGGAGCGCTCGCATCTGGTGTTAATTACACTGCTAAGCTTCATGGGGTACCGTTTTGTAATGGCTGCATTCTCTTTGAGCTTCACCTCTCAATCAATAGCATTTGAGAGAGGAATCTGATACACTCTGCTTAATCATTAGTCCTGTGGAGAAGGTTAAATGAATCAATAGGAAACTCTCACTGTTGAGGCCTGGCATTGATGTGTATCATGGTCCATGGGCCTTTCGTCATGTTGGAGGGTTTCAGAGTCAGCGATGGCATCTGATATAAAGTCTGTTTGTGTTGCAGAATTCATTCCATGCATGGACAAGCTTTTCGATGAGTCAATACTCATTGGCTCTGGATACACTGCGAGAGAGACACTACGGTAAGAACGCAGATCAACACCTCTCTGCTCATGTTTTGAAGCTCAGACGGGTGTAACTAAATCTGTGATGGATTCCTAGACCTATATAACATTGTCCAATTAAAAGCTAGCTGCAATCCTTTAATTGGCACTGCACATATTTAGATGTTAGATGTTTCATTTTCACTCCATATCAATGCACCTTGTATTACTGGAGGGCACAATCTTTTTTTTCTGTGGAAAAGCAATTGGGAAAGTAAAGTTGGGTTCCATCCACTGCATCAAATCAGAACTGATAGTTAAAGGTGCGTGATTGAGCTAAAAATGCCCCACTGGACAGCGGAGATCCAGATGCCCATCTTCATGTGCCAGGCTGTCCTTGTGCTGCCCACTGTCTGATTCCCTGCCCCAGATGTCATATGCCTGCCAAACCCTCTTTCATCCACGGCTCAGCCTTCAGCAGGCAAATTTGGCAGGATTTGCGACCTGTCAAAGTCATTAGTGTTGTTTATTCTGAATCTTTGCCTCAAAACCTCAACTAAAATCCCTCAAGTATCGACACAAGCTATTATCATCCATGGAAAAGAGTTATTTGCTCTTTGAGTGATGTTTATGATCAATTTCAGACTTGATTTTTCAACACCACTACCTTCCAGTAGGGATGAATTCATTTGTCTTACAGAGTCTTTTGTTCCTTCTGTCGATGGTGTTTTTAGGCCCCTGGCATACAGTACGCTAGCAGACTTAGTGCACCATGTCAGACAGAACCTGCCATTGACCGACCTCTCCCTGGCTGTGCAACTGTTTGCTAAGAACATTGACGATGAGTCCCTGCCAAGCAGTATCCAGACCATGTCCTGTAAGTTGTTGTTAAACCTTGTGGACTGCATCCGTTCAAAGAGTGAACAGGAGAATGGCAATGGGAGAGACATCCTCATGAGGATGCTGGAGGTGAGACGAGCTACATATTACCTAAAGTAAACTTAATTACAAACATAATCACGGTGGTAACAAAAGGGATAGAAGATTGATCGATTGGAAGTATTTGCAAAGATCACTGTAATTACATGTTTGTAAAGTATTATAAATGTATCTGATATGAGTTTTAAAAATTCTTCCTTATTCTCAACAGGTTTTTGTGTTGAAATTCCACACCATTGCACGTTACCAACTGGTGTCTATCTTTAAGAAGTGTAAGCCCCAATCAGAGATGGGTGTTGTGGACCCAGGAGCATTAACGGCAGTTCCAGCCACCCCCACTGTAGCTACACCTGCCTTACCTCCACCTGCGCCCCCAACATCTGTCACCCCTGCACCACCTCCAGCCACACCCTTTGACAGGCCTGGGGAGAAGGAGGACAAACAGACCTTCCAGGTGTCTGACTGTCGGAGTCTGGTGAAGACCCTTGTGTGTGGAGTGAAAACTATTACCTGGGGCATCACCTCTTGCAAAGCTCCTGGAGGTGAGACAGACAGACCTGAGGTTTAATGTCTTGTTTTTGGATTGTGTCAAGTCCTATATCAGTGACCACGTTTACATGCACTTAAGAAAACGGTTTATTCCTGGGTTTTTGCAGTAAGTGGCATTCTGAAACGTCATGTAAACAAGTACGCCAATTTCCTTACACTGTTTAAGGGATTAAGAGAAAGTGGTTTAACACACCCAGGTTTCTCCTGAAAAACATGGTTTATGTGGTCATGTAAACGCATAAGCGGCATTCTAACAGATTTTCGAAGAGTACGCATCCCTGAGTTTTATGCATTGTGATGGAAATTTAAGGTTACAAACACAGCAACAACTCTGGAATATCTGGAAATATAACAAGCAATGGGGAATAAAATAGCAAAGTCTTCCTCGGATACCATGTTTGTTATTTACACAAGTGTCACGGAGAAATTACACTGCTGTGGAGAAAGCTGCTTACTGAACTAGCCGCATGTATATGGGAGTAAAGAGTATGCCACTTATACAGTGCATGTAAACGGGAACACTACTTCCTCGCAATAAGCCACTTTCTGGTGTCCATGTAAATGTAGTCAGTGGTTCTCAACCTTTAGACTCAAGGCCCCCCGTTGTCAAAAGCCCTATTCGGACGGCAATTACTTTACTTGGGGACATGAGGTCATTCTAGCATTTGCAGGGGGTAGTCAGTGATTTTTATTGCCATCCGAATCTGAAATGTCTGTGTTTTTCTCCCACCTCCTGCAAGAAAATTCCCGGCCAAATTACCTACTGTTTTTTGACAAACACCAAGGTTGTGTGGTAATTTAATTACCGTCCGAATCCACATCTCTGAGTTTATAATCCAAAAGCCGTTTTGGAAATCCTTTTTGACCACTGCTAAGTGCCATACGTTTGTGCTGCGCATGGTAACAGCTCTGGCGGTAATGGACAGTTGTGAAAGTTGGAGGATTGTGTAACAGAAATTTTTGAAATAATCACAATAATAAAGTTACGTCGCAGCTCCACCACAGTGAGTGGGAACTCTTAAGTAGAAGGGAAAGAAAAACGAGAGCCAGATCACATAAACTTTTGAAATGGTCCATTATTATGGCAGCAATGTAATAAAATTGTAATATCACATTTTAATGTAGAGATGTTTACTAAATACATTTATACATAGGGCTTGCATGACTGCTTGTTTATACGGGTCGAGTAGTCCCAGAAAAGTTGCCGGGTTAATGTCTATCTTAGTTAAAAGGTTTAATTTCCACCTCCACTTTTTAAACACTGACAGATAATTCCAAATGATGTCTGTCATTTTGATAGATAAAACATAAGAAAACAATTTTTACCATAGCTCCTCAAATTTCATTTGAACTATCTTTACTGTCCTTGATATGTGCAGCTTCTATATCTCCTTGCGTGTGCTTAGGAGAGAGCGTGCAAGTGACACAAGTCAGGTGATACGGGTGACGATACATGTGTACCCCCATTAACAGATTTATTTGGCTGCGTTGATAAACAGTCTTGTCCCTGTAGTTTCTTGATTCATTTAATTGCTCTTCTCAAGTATTTTGGCTTGCTCTGTATGTGAAAATGTACACTGTAAATGTGGTTCCCTCATGATTTAAAAATTTTATTTTCACTTTAGCGTAATTCCAAACATATTTAAATGCAAATACAGAGGACACAGTTTGTGGATTGATGATTTTCCATTTAACAAGCGCAAATGCAATCATGTGATCGACAAAAAGTCTCGCTCATCCCCCATGATTTAATCGTCATCCGAACGCATGACTTTTATCACAGAGGAGACATGAAAATGTACTTTTACAGACGTCACCCTGAGAAACAATTGCCGTCCGAATAGGGCTAAAGATAATATTCAAAGGCCCCATAATTATTTGATAATTAAAATAATTTTGTCATTTTGAGGCCCCCTTGGAAGTTTGCTGAGGCCCCCTTGTGGGCCCCAGCCCCCTGGTTGAGAACCACTGTCCTAGATGTCATTAAATATATGAGTATAATAGGCTCTGTTAAACATTTTCTATGTCTAGACTGAAAGTTTGATTTATTACCTATTAAAGGCATCCCAAAGTCTTTGAGTGGCTAGTTGTGGTCAGTATTTCCATTGAATAAGCTAATGTTTTTTGTTTGTATTTGTATTGCAGAAGCTCAGTTCATTCCTAACAAGCAACTCCAGCCCAAAGAGACACAGATTTACATTAAGTTGGTCAAATATGCCATGCAGGCCTTAGACATCTACCAGGTACGACCGTCCACTGAATAGTGCAAATTACCCATAAGAACTCTCGAGCAAAATCAGCATGCGCATAGTTTCCTTGCAGTCAGAATGCAAAAGTATGTTTTAAGAGACGTGGCAAAATAAAAGCTTACAGATTATCACAGAGCCAACCCCCTTTTGGCTAGGTACAGATTGCTGGCAATGGGCAGACGTACGTCCGTGTGGCTAACTGTCAGACAGTTCGGATGAAGGAGGAAAAGGAGGTTTTGGAGCACTTTGCTGGAGTCTTCACCATGATGAACCCTCTCACTTTTAAGGAGATCTTTCAGACTACTGTTCCATACATGGTGGAACGGATATCCAAAAACTATGCCCTACAGGTACTGGTGTTGGGGGAGCCTTCAAGCCTTTTTTATTTTTAACGAAAGTGCTGTTCTTCAAAAGCCTTTAGCTTTTAACTTTTATGCTTAATGGGTTACAATTTTCATGCAAAGCCTTATCAGGGCTCAACAGTAAGGATGGCCCGCTGGGCTGGGGCCAATTTGAGAGAGATACAGGCCAGTTGATGGAACGGTCACTTGCCCTACCAGGCCGGTGCTGAATCGTATGCCATCTTTTTCCAGTAAAGCTAGTTTTTGGGAAAGAAAACCTGAACAGGCCAGCAGAAAAAAATCCTTGCCGTTGAGCCCTGTTTATGACAGTTTTTTTATTGCAGTTAATAAAAATGGTTAAAAAATTTTAATGCATCGTAAGACAAATTAATCCAAATATATATTGCATCTGAAAGGGCAGATTTGTCCTAAATTACTACATAATCATGTAGAGTGCATGCAAGTATATCTATGCAATAATAATTTAACTATTGCATGTAAATTTCTTTATATGGTTTGTGCTGATATGATGTGGCTGTTTAATCTTTCAACAGATTGTGGCAAATTCCTTCTTGGCCAACCTGACCACCTCAGCACTTTTTGCCACCATCCTGGTGGAGTATCTTCTGGAGCGACTGCCTGAGATGGGCTCCAATGTGGAGCTATCAAACCTCTATCTCAAACTCTTTAAACTGGTCTTTGGCTCTGTGTCTCTCTTTGCTGCAGAAAATGAGCAAATGCTCAAGGTGAGTGTATTCCTATGAAATGATATGTCAAATACAAATGCAAAATGAAGAAAAATAAAGCAGCTTTTGTCTTGGAGTCGGCCAAGGTGCTTATTTAGAGTCTTGATTAGGTAATTCACAATTTTCTGAGGGATTGGACAAAGGAATCACTCACATCCTCTGAGCTCTGATGACACTGTGCTGTCTATCGCCTCCATGCCAGTAGACTTCCTGCATTAATTTTAATGCGTTCTGTCAGCTCCTCTGATGAGAAATGACACTTGTGCCTCAGACTGACAGGAAAGACCAGAGTGAAGGTCATTGTGAAAAAGTGGACGGGAAAAGGCTTCTACATCTCACTTCCTATGACCAATCAATCCTGAACCCCACTGATATTATCATCAAATATTCAGCTTCACTGTTTTAAATAGGGTTGTTTAAGATGATGGATGCAGTTTACTCTTCACTGTATTGTTTCGCATTGTTGTTTTAACTTCTGTAATTTCATTCAGAAACAGAGTAATTTGTCAGTGGCATCAGTAGGTTCGATTTGAGCTAGTTTTCTTGTTCCACGCTAGTGATTGACTTGTATGGGATTTTCAGTTGGTGATACCAGTATTTATAGAGCAGGGTCGCTAATAACTGAAATACTACTCATATATACATAATACAATTTAATGGAAAATAAGATTTAAAGATTTCAAAATTGGTGATTAAAAAATGAGCTTATTTTACACACATTGACTGAAAATGTGGAAACAGAATATGTGAGGAATCATTTATTCACAAGTCTGATTTGTTTCTGAAGTAGATTTTTGGAACTTATTCTAGGAATAATGACTAAGCGGGCATTATGCCAAGCATGCACAGATATTGCCCAATATGTCAATCTATCACTATTTCAAACTTATTATTGTATTCTCTTTCATTCTCTCATAGCCTCACCTTCATAAAATAGTAAACAGTTCCATGGAGCTGGCTCAATCAGCCAAGGAGCCCTACAACTACTTCCTGTTGCTGAGAGCCCTCTTCCGCTCTATAGGTGGTGGCAGTCATGACCTCTTGTACCAGGAGTTCCTGCCTTTGCTGCCTAATTTGCTTCAAGGTGAGTGAGATGGGGGAACTTAAGAAGCAATCGAGATGTTTGTTACCAAGAAGACACTAAAGAACAACTTTAAAATATTGACTCTTTGTTTTCCTTTGGCATCTCTTAGGGTTAAACATGCTGCAGAGTGGCCTTCATAAGCAGCACATGAAGGATTTGTTTGTGGAACTGTGTCTCACTGTACCTGTGAGACTGAGCTCTCTTCTGCCCTACCTGCCTATGCTCATGGATCCACTGGTGTCTGCACTCAACGGTTCCCAGACTCTGGTTAGCCAGGGGCTGCGCACACTAGAGCTTTGTGTGGATAACCTACAGCCTGACTTCCTTTACGACCACATCCAGCCAGTTCGAGCCGAACTGATGCAGGTAAAACTTCTGACCTTTCACATTTGTCCTCAGAGAGAGGGCCTGCGTGATGATTCGAATGTTTTGCTTAAACCCTTTTTGAACAGGCATTGTGGCGAACGCTTCGTAATCCAGCGGAGACCATCTCCCATGTTGCTTACCGGGTGCTTGGAAAATTTGGCGGAAGTAACCGGAAAATGCTGAAGGAGTCGCAGAAGCTTCAATATGTTGTGACCGAGGTTCAAGGCCCCAGCATCAAGGCAGAGTTCACCGACTGCAAAGCCTCCATTCAGCTGCCCATGGAAAAGGTAATGCTTTTATCATCCTTATACAGGTGGGATCTCATTTTGATGTCATGTTTATATTGCACTGGCTGACACCTTGCAGCTTGGATGCATCATCAAGCAAAAAACTCCACCATGATTGATTTATTACACGTGTGAAAGTGTCCACTTCTTGGAAGGTTACTGAGATAAAGAAAGAAGTATTCGGCTGGTCATGTGATCTTAACATGGTGGCCACCATGAGGTGACCCACTGAATGTAAAAAAGACTGCATGATGGTGTGTACATGATTTTAAATGTTTTTCAAAAGTATGTTTTTATATATGTGTAAAACTTTTTTAATCAGGGAAAAATTAGTGAGTGCACCTTTAAGGGAAAGTAGAACCTTGTGAAATTCATTTATTGTACACATCTATTCAAATTTAAGAAATATTTTAATAGTAATTTTTTTCAAAACACAATCACCATGGCATACAGAAATGCTACTTTTATTTTCCGGCTTACTTGAGAGCCATCTCTATAAAAAGTAACAAATCCAGGGGCCTCATTTATACATTTATAAGTTCGTAAAATTATCTTAAATGTGAACGTATGACAGTTTCCTACATTTTGCTACGAACGTTTTAGAAAACATCCGTACGCAGGAAAAGTGTTCCTAAATGCACCCCACTTTATAAATCACAGTTCATCTTAAAAACATGCGCACGTGAACGAGCGCCTGTACTCCACCTATGGAACGGCCACAAATATCCAAATATGGTGAAACAGAATACAATAAAGCACATGCGCAAGTTATTCATTCGTTCATACATTTATTCATTCATATGGAATGTTCTTGTGCGGTTGGCAAGGTTTTAAAAATTTTTTAGTGCAGCTACCACTGTCTGTCCATAAAATACAGCCTATTGAACAACTTATCATCAGTTATTCATTTTCATTATCAATTATAAATCCATTCATTGACTGCCTTTACTGTAAATCTACACCATTCTTCAACCAGTGTCCATATTCTTGCTAATCTTTATTCCAAAAAGAGGTTTGCATGCCCTTTTACATATAATGATTCATGAAATATACATAGCAATCGTGTTCTGTATAAACTACATGTTCGTTCTTTCCCCGCTGTTCTCTTCTGTTCACTCTTACCATTGATTAAGTTGCATTTTATATCCTCAACAACAGAAGACAAGAGGCTGAAGAGGCCCCCCCCACCCAATCAGTCTTTCCCTGGCGTGCAGACGGGATTATTTACTCCGGATAATTACCCTTCCTGCTGCTGCTCGCTGCTTGGGAAAACGCAAACTGTCATTTCTGTAATTGTGTTCACTCTACAAAGATGGATGCTACCGCCGTACCACCGATACCGCTTAATTTAATTTGCATGCTTCCCTCAGTTGCCACAGGCAGCAGCTGCTATTTGCAGCAGCCCAGAGCCTGGCACTGTGTTTGGATCAAGACAGACTACACCGTGTCAGCCTCGCTCTTCATAACTCATTCTGTCCCCCATAGGGCTGCCCTCCACTCTAAAACCATGCACGCTTGTGTTTCAGTGTGTGTGGAAATCACTTTCCCAAGCTTATGTTCACATAGAAGGATTTTGACACCAGCTGAACTAAACTGCATTCTGTTTTAATGTGAAGCTGACCGTGGTTTGTGCTAATAGCGCTAATTAGGGATTAGGGGTTTTCTTTGTTCTTAAACATTTTGCAAAAACATATAGAGGTGAATTAATGTAGTAATAAATATTTTGGTGTTATCAACAACAAAGCTGTTTTGGCATTATGAGAGTTGTCATAGAAACAGATCATTTCCCCAAATGACCATCACTACTGCTAATGCAGTGTAGTTCAAGAAAGTTCTCTAAGTATGTGCAAAATTACATATATTTTATAATCAAATTGTAGGACAGATATCTGCATCTGACCGACCAACTGTCCGGTCTTAAAGAAGCCTATTATAATTAGGCTGGCTTAGGGTCATATCCACCAGACACAGCGTTGCCATTAGGGGTGTTCACAAAGTACCGGTTCTTTCATCCTCAAAAACAGTTCGACTGAGTGCAGAAGGGTACAAGATGTTTGTTTTTTTTTAGACCTTGTGGTCACAGGCCCATATGCACTGCATATTTTGCATACCCGGTATTTGTGCCACCGGCGCAAATTTTGTCCACACAAAATCTGAGACCTTTTGATTATGCATAATGGATACATTCTATGCATAATAATCGGCTCACAACAGCCGATTTAAAGTCCGACTGTATTTTTCTCAAATTAATTTTGGAGATTGCGTATTTGTTACACAACAGCCTCATTTTCTTGACACCACTGAGGAGAAGCGACGATTTAACATAGAGGAAACCTCCTAAAGAGTTTAAAGAAAAACTCCCAGTTATATATGGAATAAAAACACACTGAAAGGCCAGGCCTCTGCGGTGGAGAAGGCCTTGAGCATTTAAAAAATAGCATGGTTTGTGTAGAGGAACCTCTTGGGGATGGAACATGTGTACAAGGTTATGTGACACATATAATAATGCCTCGACAAGGCAGAACAGCTCAGGACCCTGAGGAATTGTAAAACAATGCTGTACTGCCAGTTATGGCCCTCTTTTTCTCAGTCTATGTGCCATTTATTTCACCTTTTCCAAGTACACGGGGGTATCAGGAGGGAGGACTTTGGTAACAGAGCTCTTCTCTCTGAAATGACCTGCGTAGCTGTCAGTGGTCACGCCGACTTTGGCTATAATTCATTCAGACAGCTCTGTTTTTCTGCACTGAACTGCCTTCTCCATCCTTGAGTCTTACTAATTAGCTAATCTTCTCTCTTGAGTGTCCCGCCACTTAATCCTGTCTTTCTATAATTTGAGTGTTTAAGAGGCATCTAATCACTGGTGCAGAATGTTTTAATGTATGATGGGGCTTTAAGTGTCATCACATAACATTTCAGTGAGATTTATTCCATCTAAATGTGCAACATATTTTTAATAAAAATTATGTGTCAGCCATTCAATCATGTAATTTTTTTCTTATAATTTTTTTATTTTATTATTATTGGTAATATTTTTGGGGTTTTCTTTCTTTGTGCATATTTAGTCCATAATGTTTAACATTGTTATTTTGATGTGTCTAGGCTATAGAGACTGCACTGGATTGCCTGAAGAGTGCCAATACTGAGCCGTATTATAGACGACAGGCCTGGGAGGTGATCAAATGCTTCCTGGTGGCCATGACCAGTCTAGAGGACAACAAGCATGCCCTTTACCAGCTCCTTGCCCACCCCAAGTAAGACCACCACTTGAAAATGCATAAAGCCCTGGCATTGTTTGCTTTATATTTTAAGAACAAGTTCATAGTAAGGTATATTGTGATATTTCATATTTAATAGTGAATAAAACTATTTCTGGTTATACTCTAAAATATTTAATTGTCCAGAAATTGCTCTTTTTGAGTGTAATCTCTGTAAAGGATTTTTAAAAATCCTTTTTCAGTAATAACGACTGGAGAAGTCAACAAAATTCATTGGTCAGAAAGGGTGGGAACCCTGGAAGAATATTCCACCCAAATAATAAAAATTCTGTCATTATTTAGTCACCCTCATGTTGTTCCAAACCCATGTGACTTTCTACCATGGAACACAAAACGGGACATTAGGCAGAATGTTCAGTCTCATCACCATTCACTGTCATTGCATTTTTTTTTTTCATTCAATGAAAGGGAATGGTGACTGAGGCTGACACTCTGCCATTTTCATTTTTTGGCCAACTATTCTTTTAACTGGGTTGGTCCTTTCAGTGTGAGTTGTTGCTGTTGTGTCGTCATAGTTTTCAGACATTATATCAAGCCGAGCAACTCAAGTTCGCATACACTCTGGGGCGGAAACAGGCCTCTGCATTTTCCACTTTGTGTTATGTTTGCAGCTCCTCTGGGCCTCATCCAGCCTGTCCACCACTATCTACAGTGTTAAAGGGGCTAATTACACAGAGACAGTTCTACTGGCTGTGCAGGAGGGTTAGAGGGTCACATAACATAGCCATTGATCCCCACGCTGAGGCTAATTGACTTTGTCTGTTTACCCCAAATCCAGTAAAATAGGCCCCTGCCAAAATAACCACGTGTCCATTATACAGGACGTGAGCCGCCGCCGCTGTCAGATGTCTTGATTCATGTCATCTACTCTCACTATTTCAGTGTGGCACATTGTGGCGGTAACCATGAAAGGGGCCTTTTTCAGAAGGTGTAATGCTCTCTTAATATCGCTAATGCCAGGCCAGATAATGAAGTCCCATTCAGGTGGCAGTGTTATGAATTTGAATTGATCTGGCCGCTCTCACCGCATCTATTTGGCTCAGTCGTCTCCCTAAGCCAAGCCTTTTAAATAGCGATAATGAAATGGAGCGATCCATCACCACTGCTACCGACTTTGGCATTACAGAACACACGCTTGAGAATGGATAAAACACTCACTCCATCACCGTGGTGCTATCAGCTGGGGTAAATAACCAAGCAGGAGACAAAATGTCAGCCAGGCACAATGATAGTCTCCCTCAGGGCTCAGCTGTCCAAACACAAAAAGTATTTTATACTCTGTAATCAAATCAAATTGCCAGGATGGGTTATTCAACTTCAGGCTCTTTTAATGGAGCGAGTTCATGATTGTGATGTGAATTGAGCTGAATGTCTTTGCTGGTTTTCAACAGCTTTACAGAGAAGTGGATCCCTAACGTGATCATCTCCCACCGGTATAAAGCCCAGGACACCCCAGCTCGCAGGACGTTCGAGCAGGCCCTGACAGGGGCCTTCATGTCTGCGGTCATCAAAGATCTCAGGCCCAGCGCTCTGCCTTTCGTAGCCAGCTTAATCCGCCATTACACCATGGTGGCTGTGGCTCAGCAGTGCGGTGAGAAATCTTTCTGCCTATGTGCCAATTTATCCATATCGCAGTTCCATTTGAACCAGTGTTGTTATCCTTAAAGGGATAGTTCACTAAAAAATGAAAATTCTCTCATCATTTACTCACCCTCATGCTATCCCAGATGTGTATGACTTTCTTTCTTCTGCTGAACACAAAGATTTTTAGAAGAATATCTCTGTGAATGGTGGCCAGAACCACAAAGCTTCAAAAAAGGACATAAAGGCAGCATAAAAGTAATTCATACGACTTCAGTGAATTCCAGTGATGAGAAACAGATCAATATTTTAGTCTTTTGTTACTCTATATTCTCCTCCCTTCCCAATAGGTGGCGATATGCACAAAGAATGCTAAATTCCAAAAACCAAAGAAGAATGTGGAAGTGGAGATTTATAGCAAAAGAAGGACTTTAATATTGATTTGTTTCTCACCCATACCTATCATATAACTTCTGAAGACATTGATTTAACCACATATGGATTACTTTTATGCTATCTTTATATGCTTTTTGGACCTTCAGAGTTCTGGCTACCATTCACTTGCATTGAATGGACCTTCAGAGCTGGGATATTCTTCTAAAGATCCTTGTTCATGTTCAGCAGAAGAAAGTTATATACATCTGGGATGACATGTGATGTGAGCAAATGATGAGAGAATTTTCATTTTTGTGTGAACTATCCCTTTAATGAAAACTAAATAAAAAATTTAAAAAACTATAAGCATAATAAAACATGATAAAACTATAAGCAAATAGGTTTTCATAACTCAAAAACAAATTAAAATTAATTTCTGATGCAAAAAGTATATTATAAGATTAGACACCTTTACAACCTGCTTTCATTAAACATGAAAGTGCCACTATGTAGCGATAACACCAGAAGAACCTGAGAAATGTAACTTATGTAAGTGATATCAGTGAACGTATTAATTTTGGCAGCCCAACAATACTAACAGTACAGTAAAAATGAAATGTACTGAAAAGATAAATGGAAACTAAAAAACATTGGGGGAAAAAACTAACAAAGTAATTAGACAAATTGAAAATAAAATGGTAATCAAAGCTATAAATAACCCTGATTTGAACATGACTTGAGGTTTCACATAAAACATAACCATTTTTTGTGTCTCAGGTCCCTTTTTGCTGCCATGCTATCAGTCAGGCAGCCAGCCCAGCACTGCTATGTTCCACAGTGAAGAGAATGGCTCTAAAGGCATGGACCCGCTCGTGTTGATAGACGCCATCGCCATCTGCATGGCCTATGAGGAGAAGGAGCTGTGCAAGATTGGGGAAGTGGCCCTGGCTGTCATCTTTGATGTTGCCAGTATTATTCTGGGCTCTAAAGAAAGGGTGAGAGTTTCACTAGATATTTGATATGTAGCACATCTTAATGACACAGAATCCAATTTAGGGCTAGTGTTAAAATCCATTCTGGTTCTTTCTTCAGGCATGCCAGCTGCCACTGTTTTCCTACATAGTGGAGCGTCTGTGCGCGTGCTGCTATGAACAGGCCTGGTATGCTAAACTGGGTGGAGTAGTATCCATCAAGTTCCTGATGGAGAGGCTTCCACTGATCTGGGTGCTGCAGAACCAGCTCACCTTCCTCAAAGCGCTGCTCTTTGTCATGATGGACCTTACAGGAGAGGTACAAACAATCCCTAACCTCATGAATTGCTGATGTGTTGCCCTACTAGCTCTTGTCCACTTTTGGGTTACCTACAATGAACTTGTGTGTCCCATAATTCTTTATCTCAGGTGTCTAATGGTGCTGTCGCCATGGCAAAGACCACACTGGAGCAGCTGTTGATACGTTGTGCCACTCCTCTGAAGGATGAGGAGAAGACTGATGAGCTTCTGACAGCCCAGGATAAGTCCTTCCACTTGGTGACCCATGACCTGGTGCGTGAGGTCACCTCACCCAACTCAACTGTCCGCAAGCAGGCCATGCACTCCTTGCAGGTGCTTGCTCAAGTCACAGGCAAGAGCGTCACCATCATCATGGAGCCTCACAAAGAAGTGAGTGTTATATTCTCAAATAGGATTATGGAAACGGTGGAAGTTAACTCCTTAGGGAACGTTTAAAACTCCTTTTTTCCTCCAGGTTCTGCAAGACATGGTTCCTCCAAAGAAACACCTTCTGCGGCACCAACCTGCCAATGCTCAGATCGGCCTGATGGAAGGCAACACCTTTTGCACTACCCTGCAGCCCCGCCTCTTCACCATGGACCTCAATGTGGTGGAGCACAAAGTCTTCTACACAGAGGTCAGTCTGAAACAATGAATTTTGTGGATGTAATAAAAAAATATACTGTGCTTAGTGTACTTCAGCTTAGTCTACTTAAGCCCCGTTCACACCGCCAGTGACTGTCACTTGTTGTTGCTAGACTCTGCGATCTGTGTAGCTAGTAGGCATTCCTACTGTTTGCCGCTGTAACGTTATTGAAGGACTGCACTTCTGGCCACAACCTTTGAAAATTTGATCACAGATGAGACCTAATCCCGGTAAAATTAAGATATCATTACAAACTGACAAGGAATCAGTTCTCTTGGCTCTAAAAAAAATTTACATTCTGCAGTGTAGAGTGTTTTATAAAGTGTGCAGCAGTGTTCAGTGCATTAAATCATTAACAAGATGATCAATCTATCACCTATAAATGAATCAAACTTACTCGGAATCAGTGACGGGCCATGCATTTACAGTCTAGGCCTTCAGTGTGGTTCATGCCATTAAGAAAACACAGTTTCACGATGAATAAGACACCGTATGCCTTTGGGCATCATACATTATGACGCAGCTAACTAGTAATACAAACTGACATTTTAAAAACACGTCCACGCACGAAACCAGAACTTGAAACGACACTTAATGCTCAAGCAAGCCTAATTTTAACTGCAGAATGACTGTTTTGTTAAATGAACATCTCCCGAACAGACATTCAAAAATCATAATTTTACATATGAATCTACCAAGGAGGTGTATAGTACCTGGAAAAATCTATCTAATAATATTTGCGATTTAAATGTTGCTTGCAATAAATTTCGTTTTGCAGGGTACATGGTTATGCTGCGTTCCATTCAAGTTGGATGTGGGATATTCCTACTTGATATCTCCGACCATAAATGGATTCCATTCCCCGATATTCGGAACTGCAATGCTCCCGTTAGCTTAGCAGGGGTTTGACTCTCATTAGAGATGTCTCCTAGCAACCCAACTGATAAACAATGCTGCAGCGCTAGCATTTGTGCTTCAGGTGTACGATTATCAAAAGAGATTATAATGTTTTATTCACCTGTTTCTGCAGGCGTTTGTTAAACAAGCTTTAATATCATGTAATGTGGAAACAAACTCATATATCAATATTACTTAATAAAGTGAATGTTTATCACTTATTTTGTATATCTCCCTGAGTGTCGACATGTCTATGACATCATACATCTTCATCTCAGCGAAATCGGAGTTTAGAATTTCTGTATGAGCCTACAAGTTGTAATTCTGACTTAAAGATGCATTCCATTGCACTTTTCCTAGTAGGAAGTTGTAAAATCCAACTTTCCGAGTCGAATGGAACGCATCATTACTTTTCAACTTGATCTGACACTGAATGCTCAAGCAGCCTAATTTAATCTTAGAAAACTCCTGATGTTGTTATAACAATGCAAATATCACTTACCAGTTTGCTTGAAGTGAAAATCAGTCCTCCTTTCCTGTTTAATAAATTAAGCAATCACACGGTCATGCAGAAAATCTCGTGTTTTTAAATCCATAAGGAACTCTTTCTCAACGGCAGTACCAGCAGTGATGATAGCCGACTCGTCAGCATCTCGCGCTCTTCGCTTTCAAATTACGTACATCATAGCCGACTCGTCAGCATCTTGCGCTCTTCGCTTTCAAATTACGTACATCACTTAAAGCATAATTGCATCACTCAAGGCCAGCTAGAAGGCCTTGACCGGGACATATTCTAAAGATCACACCCACCAAGAACAAATAAATCAGTCTGATCAGCTGATGAATCTGACTTTAGTTACTTATTCATTTGCACTGTTGAGGGATTCTGCGGAAATTCTGAAGGCCTGACGGGGTGGAGCTCAACCTCACGTGCTGCTTCGGGCATGCGATTTGTGAAACAGTTGACACACTTTGCTTGTAAGCATCAAGGAATAAATTCTGACTGGATAAACTTTTCGTTTTTCTCTGTTTGTTTGTAGATTAATTAAGAGTGGAAAGCGATTAAAAATACATAGACAAAAAGGTGATTGAGGCGATCTCTGTTGCCAACGGCCACGGCAGCTCATGTCACCGGATGTCGCTGTGCTCTCATTGAAAATGAATGGGATCATGTTGCTGTCTCGGGTGATGTTGCTGGTGGTGTGAACAGGGCTTTACTCTCTGAGCTCCAGTATGTGTGATTTTCACAGTTGCTGAACTTGTGTGAAGCTGAGGATGCCGCCTTGATGAAGCTGCCCTGTTATAAAAGTCTTCCGTCACTGGTGCCGTTACGTATTGCTGCCCTCAGTAAGTGCACTGTACCATCTCTTTTATCAATTTCTTCCTCTGGCAATCCATATAACAGTTATCTACTTCCTCATCCATGTATAAAAGGAAATATATTTGTTCTGTTCCAAAAATCTAGTAGCTGCTTTGCTATCTACTGCAGGCTGTTGCATTTTAAGGCAGTATCCTAACAGAAATGTATGGAAGCCCGTTTCCGCCTCATAGGAATAAAAGTCATAATTATGAGATTTTAAAATTCAAAATTATGAGATGCAAAGTCATATTTATGAGATACGAAGTTAGAATTATGAGATTTAAAAAGTCAATTTTTTGAGAGAAATTCATAATGATAAGTCATAGTGATGAGATACTAAATCAAAATTATGAGAAATCATAATTGAGATTTTAAAAAATCATAATTATGAGATAAAATGTCATTGTTGAAATAAGTCATAATTATGAGATACAATCATAATTTTTAGTCATTATGAGACAAAAAGTCATAATATGCGATAAGTCAAACTTATGAGATACTAAGTCAAAATTATGAGATGCAAAGTCATTTGAACATGGAATTTTAAAGGATTTGTACCAAATGAATTTTAGAGGTCGACTGCCAATCTTCATTGAAAGTTTTTTATCGAACAGACTTTTTAGAGTTAAAATAGAAAACACCTTGTCTAACCTACATAAACAAGGACTTGGAGTACCTCAAGGAAGTATCCTATCAGTAACCCTCTTCAGTATTAAAATAAATAGCATTGCAAAAGTCATTGGCTCTGATGTCCTCTGTAGTTTATATGTAGATGATATCTGCATTTGCTACAAGAGCAAGTACATGAATACTATCGAGCGAAAAATCCAATTGAAGATTAACAAAATGCACTCCTGGTCAGCACAGAACGGTATCAAGTTCTCACAAACAAAAACCATCTGTATGCATTTCTGTCAGCTTTGTTCGCTACACAATGAACCAGAGCTGTTTATGGATGGAGTCCCCATTAAAATTGTTAAAGAGAACAGGTTTCTTGGTATCACTTTTATTCCTCACATTAAATCACTAAAAAAAGAAATGTTTTATAGCTATGAAAGTTTTAAAGGTTTTATCCAAAACCAAGTGGGGAGCAGACAGCTCAACTCTCATGAAATTGTACAGAACCATGGTACGCTCAAAGCTGGACTATGGAAGTATCATTTATGGATCAGCTAGGAAGTCATACATACGACTTTTGAACACTGTACACCAAGGTATATGACTAGCTTTGGGAGCCTACAGAACATCACCAATCCAAAGTCTCTATGCGGAAGCCAATGAACCTTCCTTGGAAATCAGACACCTAAAGTTGGCCTTACAATAAGCAACCAAACTTAAAACAAATAAAGAAAACCCAGCCTATTCAGCAGTTTTCCCACTTCAGCATTCAACAATATATGAAAAAAAAAAAACAAGTTTCATTCATCCATTTGGCCTATGTATAAAAACCCATCTGGAGAACCTGAAAGTGGATCTAAACAGTGTGGAACAGACACATTTCTGCAAAATTCCTCCATGGGATCTCAAAAAGTCTAAAATCCATCTGGATTTAACAAGGAACCAAAAATCCAAAACACATCCGAATGTTTTCCATCAACAATTTCTGGACATAAGAGCAGTATACCCACAACATATCCCAATATACACAGATGGATCTAAATCTGGAAATAAAGTGGCAGTAGCTTTTGCAGCAAAACAACTGTGTCAGGGTATCTGCATCCCTGACCAAAGTTCAGTTTTCACTGCAGAGGCAAACGCTCTACTACTGGCACTGAAGTTTATTGAGACTGCTCCACAACATTTTTTTTAATAATAACCGATTCAAAATCATGTCTTGAAGCATTGGAAGCTACTAAAACTGATCACCCAACAATCGTGAAGATTTTAATCAAACTGTCATCTCTTGAAGCAAAGAGTTTTAATTATTTTTTGCTGGGTACCTGGACACTCAGGAATCTCCGGTAATGAACAAGCAGACAGAGCTGCCAGAGAAGCACTATCTACTGAACCAGTAAAATGCCCTATACCTTCCACAGATCTGAAACCAACTCTGAATGTATATATATCAAAAACAAATGGCAGTCGGAGTGGAATCGATGTTTAAACAACAAATTACGAGAAATAAATCTTGTTGGAACAAGATGTGTTCCCCTTTAATAATCGCTGGGATCAAGTCATTTATACACGTATGTCCTATCCAGCATCAAGACTCACACACCAATTTTTACTATCAGGAGAAAATTCACCAAAGTGCTCATCTTGTCAGAACCCACTATCCATTAAACATATTTTACTGGACTGTCATACCTCTACACATCTGAGGAACCTGTATTATTCAGTTGATTCTTTTGAAAAGGTTTTTAATCAAGTGAATCTTAAACACCTCATTTAACTTATTTAACTATTTTAAATAACTAAACCTGGTTCCCGCCATGAATATAGCCATAGAAGCTGGCATGGTGTAAAAAAATGAAAGAAACAAACAAACAAGCAAAGTCATTTGAGATACTAAGTCAACATTATGAGATACAAAGTCATATTTTAGGTACTAAATCAAAATTATGGGATGCAAAGTCATATTTGAGATACTAAATAAAAATTATGGGATGCAAAGTCATATTTGAGATACTAAATCTAAATTATGGGATGCAAAGTCATATTTGAGATACTAAGTCAAAATTATGAGATACAAAGTATTTGAGATACTAAATCAAAATTATGGGATGCAAAGTCATATTTGAGATACTAAATCAAAATTATGGGATACGAAGTCATATTTGAGATACTAAGTCAAAATTATGAGATACAAAGTATTTGAGATACTAAATCAAAATTATGAGATACAAAGTCATATTTGAGATACTAAATCAAAATTATGGGATGCGAAGTCATATTTGAGATACTAAGTCAAAATTATGAGATGAAAAGTCATATTTGAGATACTAAATCTAAATTATGGGATGCAAAGTCATATTTGAGATACTAAATCAAAATTATGGGATGCAAAGTCATATTTGAGATACTAAATCAAAATTATGAGATACAAAGTCATATTTGAGATACTAAATCAAAATTATGAGATACAAAGTCATATTTGAGATACTAAATCAAAATTATGGGATGCAAAGTCATATTTGAGATACTAAATCAAAATTATGGGATGCAAAGTCATATTTGAGATACTAAATCTAAATTATGGGATGCAAAGTCATATTTGAGATACTAAATCAAAATTATGGGATGCAAAGTCATATTTGAGATACTAAATCTAAATTATGGGATGCAAAGTCATATTTGAGATACTAAATCAAAATTATGAGATACAAAGTCATATTTGAGATACTAAATCAAAATTATGGGATGCAAAGTCATATTTGAGATACTAAGTCATTATTAGATTAAGAAGTCAAAATCTTAAGATAAAAAGTCAAAGATGTGAGATAAAAATTCATTATGAGATAAAACGTCTAAATTATGAGATAAATTGTCTTTGTTGAAATAAAAACTCAAAATTGTATCATAATTGTATCAACAATTATGAGATAAAAAGTCAAAATGTTGAGCTAAAAATTCATCTCATAATTATGATTTAGTAACTCACTTAGCATCGCATAATTGAATTAAGTATTTCATAATTATGACCAGGGACTAAAAATGGTTCAAGGAACAAAAACAAAAACTGAAAACAAACTAAATTTGTATCAGAAAGAAACCGAAAACCGGAACAATTTCCCGGCGATTTTCAACTGTTCTGGAGTGAAAACTTGATTTTTAAATGCTGGTAACGGGTTATAACCGGTTAATTTTGTTCTGATCATTTTTCCATTAAACTAAAGGCCAAAGGGTTCATCATAGTACATTTTTGGAACAACACCACTTCATGTTGCCCGAAAAATTAAACGTGCTTTGATCCTGAAGGAAACTGCTGCATCACACATTTCTTTGCCTTATCACCCGTTGTGGATGTCACATTCTCTAAATGAAGACCTTTTTAACAATTACTACATGTACGGCTAATCCTGGTACAAGGAAAACATTATTAGAGGTAAAAAGTACATTTCTCAGTTGTTTCCAAGTCTTCACTGAATTATTGTTTGATATGATTAATTAATACAGATTTGATGCTGTTGGGTTTTGACTCAGAAGCAGATCTGTAAATACAATTATACTTAACTGTTAATTAACTGCTTGTAATGATTTCTATGTCGATAAATCCACCACACAGGAAAAAAATGTATTGCTTATTTTTGCTTGTTTTGGTAGGCAAGTGACTTATTTTGGGCTTGTTTTTCGAGACCAGGTTGCTTGTTTCTCTTGCAAGATCTGGCAACACTGCAATTGGTATTTTACCCACCCTTTGGCACAGAGTACTGTCATTTTAAAAAGAACGTTATTAAACGTTCTTTTATTTTTGTTCTAACCTTTTGGAAAGGAGGCTGTGGAATTTCTGAACCGGAATGAAAAAATACAGTTTTTTTTTAATGTGTCGGAAGTGAGCTTCCAAAGAAATGGAACCTTATAAGTGATTTTATATATATATATATATATATATATATATATATATATAGGCAGCAGCTTTGTTTCTTAATTCAAATTATTGGTACAGTTGTTTTTGGTATGTACTGTGTAATTGAAAGAAAATGTTAAAGATTGTGGATATGAGGGCTTGAGTGTCAAATGCTTTTTTTCCCTGCCCTGTGTATTTGAGCAGATGCCCTTGCGGCCTGTAACTACCTTCCACAGTCCCGGGAGAAGATCATCGCTGCACTCTTCAAGGCCCTCAACTCTACTAACAGTGAGCTCCAGGAGGCAGGAGAGGCCTGCATGAGAAAGGTCAGCCCTCTCCCTCCACTGGCCTCGTTTCCTCTCTCTTTCTCCAATCTCTTAGTCTTTTCTGTGCACTCTTCCTCTGCCATGCTTCTTCTAATGAGTTCTGCCAGAAAAGATCAATACAGGATGGAGTGAAACAGGCAGAGAGGAAAATGAATTTGGCCTTGATGCATCATCTCATTGTGGAGAGCTGGCGTGGCCTTTCCTTTGCACTAGGTTTAGAGTTTTTCTGTCTGGCTGTTTTTGAAAGTAAGAATACAGCTCATGAAAATGGCCCTTAAGAAACGCATTCGTGTGTATTTGTTTTTGTGTTTTCAGTTTTTGGAGGGGGCCACTATCGAGGTAGATCAGATTCATACGCACATGCGGCCCCTGCTGATGATGCTCGGAGACTATCGCAGTTTGACGCTCAATGTGGTCAATAGACTGACGTCTGTCACACGGCTCTTCCCCAACTCTTTCAATGACAAATTCTGTGACCAGATGATGGTAAGTCAATACTTTAAAGCAGTTTAGAGTTCATGATTTCTTTCCAGGTTTCACAACTTATGCCCTATTACCACTGAAAATAATTTTGACCGGTCCCTTTAGTTTGTAAAAACAAACAAACAAATGTGTTAGCAGTTACACATTTACAATGGATGTACCATTGTTGTACCCCCATATTACCTTCCAGATATCCATTGTAAGTGGAAAAAAAACTGAAAATTGTCAGAGTACAGTGCATTATTCCAAAAGTTTAAATAAAGCCAAGAGAACAGAATCCATGCTTCTCATGTTCTTGCAGCAACACCTGCGTAAGTGGATGGAGGTGGTGGTGATCACACATAAAGGAGGCCAACGCAGTGATGGCAGTGTGAGTATAAGTTTTAATTTTGATGTGGATCTCTGTGGCATACACTGGGGTTTGTTGGGATTTTATGCCGCATCTTTCATTCCACAAACACACTCCTTTTTTGCTTTTCGCTCTTCCTTGAATTATCTGTTGAACTTCACGAGTCCGGAAGTCTCATTATTTATCTGTGAGCAGAAGGAATCTATGAATACTGAGAGCTGAATACTCCCCCTCCAGCCCTGATCACCCCACTCAGACTCTGTGAGTGGCCATATTACAATCAATGATTAATTAGGCGCCGACTTGGTAACAAGCCTCAGTGTTCTGGATCCTTGTTATTTTGTTGGACAGATAACCTTGTAGAGGAAGAAAAGGTGAAAGGGGGATAAAAAAAAGCTTGCTGTTTCCACGCCTCAAAAAGAGTTGCCATTCTTTTTGTCTTGTTTGCCCTGCCTTTCTCTAAAATGTATTGTAATTGCATGCAAATTGGCCCTCTGTTCCTGCATTTTTAAATTTTCCTAAAGTATTGACAGAATGACCAACCATACATGAATATTCTCATGCAGAGAAAAAGAAGGTCCGTTCAGGGAGAGCATAAAACTTGGATTTATTTGTTATGAGAGTGTGTGCAAGCCTATATGCGAATGGTAGTGTTCTTCAATGTTTCCTAAATTTAAAAATATCTTGTCTAAAATAACAGTGTTCCAAATATAGTAAGATGAATCTCCAAGGGATTCATGTATTTTTTTGTTGTTGTGCTGAGCAAAACCTATTTCTGTTGGGCAGACCCTTCGGCCACCTAAGCAGGAATGTGCCAGTCCTGTACAGTGTTCACTGTACCATTCTTTACAAAGCAGTTAATTTCTTTGATTAGGGTATTTGTAACATTTTAGCTGACCCCCTTATTGAGTTTTATTTTATACAGCAACTTAAAACCATAGGAATTATACATATGCTGTTTATTGCAAATATTTATGCTGACTTTGCCCAGATGATTGTTATTTCATATCTGTAAGTTATATAGATAACATGCATTACTGTTATTTTTCTATCATGGTTTTTCAAAGAAATTCGAGAAAAATTCTTGTTGATAAATTGTATTATGTTGTGATGAGAAAATAATGCATGAAGCATGGCCTCTGTGGGCTTTTGTATGTTTGGAAATGTTATCTTTGCAATTCCATCATGTTTCTCTTTGAAATGTCTGTACTGTTTTAGGTAGTGGTCGACCAATATGTTTTTTTTAATGGCCGATGCCAATATCCAGAGAGCAGGACTGGCCGAAACAAATGGCCAATATATCCAGTCCCCAATAATACAGTCCCTTTAGAGAGCCGCTGATTAAATTCCTGACGCGTTTTGCGTCTGCTGCAAACAGTGGAGCTGTTCATGATGGAGGCCACGCACAATGACCTGAAGTGGAGCCGCATGTTCACGGTGTGTGTTTATGCATGGATGGCATGTGCGCATTAGTAATTGCATTTTCACACAAAAGACCGAATCAAACCAATTGCACGTACATAAAGTGCATAGTGAATATGACATTTCCTCATAGTGCACATGAAGCACTTTTACTTTGAAGTTGCACCTACGCGCTCTTGCGGATCCAACACGAAATGCACTCTACTGACAGTTTAAACGGCCTGGATCGCCTGCTTGGATTGTCACGGACTGACTGTCATGATTTGTGAATCAGAGGAACGTTTGATCTTGAAGTTTTGATTCTGGCTGATAGAATACGCGCTTCAGAGGAAATATTATTAGATGAGCACTTGCCGGAAAGAAATGGCTGGATTTTTCTGAGGTTTGTTTATAACATTGGTTTAATCGAGACATCCGCATATTTGCAGACGGTATATAATATTAGGTAAAAAGGATATATCCAGGGCACTCAGACTTAAGTATAAAATGTAAAAAGTATTTATTAAACCATGACTAGAATAAATCAGTTATTCTAGCCATGGTTTCATGGTCTGAGTGCCTCGGATATATCCTTTTTTCATGAGATAGATTATCCCTTTTCCAAAGAGCACCAGCAGATATTGACTTTATACCCAAGTAGCACTCGTTGCATTTTTGTTTCGGTATATAATATTAGTTTTATTTATATTTGCCTTTTTATCATTAGACAAGACAGTTAAATGTTACAGGGAACTGTTGATGAGAGTGAAACAAGTGAGCACTTTAACAGTATGAGCTCAGACGTGTCTATCGCGGCTCTGATTTAAATGAGAATGTGTTGCATACCGGTATATTATTGTAGCAACACGATGGCACGTAACGAAAAACCGATTGTTCGTTTACATGTCTCAGATGCTTCACATGCATGCAGGCGATTCTCGGCACCCTCGCGGCCTTAAGAAACAAATCTTTGGAAAATGTTTAATATCGTCCGATTTATCGGCCTCAGCGATATCAGTTGACCACTAGTTCTAGGATACTCTCCTTATCTTGCGAGTAATCAGTGCTGTATATTTCTCACAGCTTCAGTTCCATACTGAAAATCAGTGGACATTCTTTTTTTTTTTTACATTCTTGAGCCTTCTGCACAGATGTTTTTTTGATCTGCGTGAGAGCAACATAAAGTGTGCAGCCATGCACTTGTTTTTTGCTAAACATAGAATCATACACACCCATTCAGTGGGACCCATCCCCTCAGTCCATACAGCATTCATTACCCACACTGCTTTGCTGATTATGTCTGTTGTTTCCTGTTCTGGCGCAGCCTGCCATGGAGGGTGTAGAGGTGAGATGGTGGTCCGCTGTGGGGTCTTTACCGGCTCTGCTCTCATTGTGCTTGTGGTTTAATTGTGCTGGTGGAGTCTTTGTAACAGTATTTCTGTGTCTGTGATGTTGTGTTTGACCCATATGTCTCAAACATCCAAACCTGCTACCATTTGACGATCCATGATGTAAATTTTTTTTCCAGGAAACAACCTGTCTGAATCTAGGCAGTCCTTGCCTCTTCATTTTTAACCTACTTCCCTGAATGACTTTCCTGCAGATGTTCCCCAACACGTGTCACTGTTGATTATATATTACATGAGGTACTTCCATTGGAGGTACTTTCAGGTTTTCCACTGCTGGTTTATCACTAACCATCACTGTGATACATTTTTCCATTCCCCTCTGCAGGAAATGAGGATCTGTTCAGCCATTATAAATCTCTTCCACCTGATACCAGCTGCTCCACAGACCCTGGTCAAACCTCTGCTGGAGGTGGTGATGAAGACGGAGAGGGCCATGCTCATAGAGGTACAAAACTTGTCCTCTCCATACCCATTTGCTTATAAATCTGCATGCACAATATATTAAGGTGGCAAATGCATGTCAGTTAAAATAAATACTAGTGCAATTTGTTTCAATTAATGCTGTCAATTGAATGAATTATATGAAACGCTGATTACTCAATCACATTAATATTTGCGTAGAACAGCCGCCAAACCAAGATAATTCAAGAAAATTACATTTTGGCTGACGAGGAAAGCATTGAATAA
Source organism: Myxocyprinus asiaticus (assembly GCF_019703515.2). Classification (NCBI taxonomy): domain Eukaryota; kingdom Metazoa; phylum Chordata; class Actinopteri; order Cypriniformes; family Catostomidae; genus Myxocyprinus; species Myxocyprinus asiaticus. The sequence continues at coordinate 19,953,719 of NC_059375.1, forward strand.
ACTTTACAAAAAGTATACTTGTAGTTTCTAAAAATGTGTCGCAAGACCCCTACATTCTATTCAATTGCAATGTGAATGACCCCTTACTCATTCTGTGCTGCTTGCTCCAAGTAAGTTTGACAAGGCATGTTTTCTGTAATCGCAGCAGGGGCTTTGCATTTAGCTGGTGCTTCAATCTTTATTTGATATTTACATATACACTACCGGACAAAAGTTTTGAAACACTTGACTGAAATGTTTCTCATGATCTTAAAAAATCTTTTGATCTGAAGGCGTATGATTAAATGTTTGAAATTAGTTTTGTAGACAAAAATATAATTGTGCCAACATATTAATTTATTTCATTATAAAACTAAAATGTAATAATAATAAAAAAAAACTTGTTTTAAATTGATGACTTGGACCAAATAATAAAGAAAAGCAGCCAATAAGTGCCCAACATAAACTCGGCAAAAAAAGAAACATCATCTCACTTTCAACTGCTTTTATTTTCAGCAAACGTAATGTGTAAATATTTGTATGAACATAAAAATATGCACATCAACAATAAAGATCTGTAAAGTTTTTTGGATTTTTCAATATTGTCTTTAAAATATGGTTTCTTGAAAAAGGGACGTTTCTTTTTTTGCCGAGTTTAGATGGGAACTCCTTCAATACTGTTTAAAAAGCATCCCAGGGTGATACCTCAAGAAGCTGATTGAGAAAATGTCAAGAGTACATGTCTGCAAATTCTAGGCAAAGGGTGACTACTTTGAAGATGCTAAAATATAACACAGTTTTGATTTATTTTGGATTTTGTTTAGTCACAACATAATTCCCATAGTTCCATTTATGTTATTCCATAGTTTTGATGACTTTACTATTATTCTAAAATGTAAAAAAAAAAAAAATTATAATAAAGAATAAATGTTTCAAAACATCTGACCGGTAGTGTAGGTCAGGGAGTATGATTAAAATGTTAATTTGTAGTGTTTTTTATTTTATTTTTATTGATTGTACAAAATGTAAACATTTAATTGATACCCCTAGTTTGAATTCAGTTAGGTGCGGTGTGAATATTGTGGTTGTATAAAAAAAAATGTATGTATTGTTACTCCACAGGCAGGTAGTCCCTTTAGAGAACCACTGATTAAGTTCCTGACGCGTCATCCATCGCAAACAGTGGAGCTGTTCATGATGGAGGCCACGCTCAACGACCCGCAGTGGAGCCGCATGTTCATGGTGTGTGTTTTTTTTACTTGCCTATACCTCACATACCATTATAAGCTTATATATTTATGTCTTTCTCTTAAATTCCTTTCACAGAGCTTCTTGAAGCACAAAGATGCCAAGCCACTTAGAGATGTCTTGGCTTCCAATCCTAATCGATTTGTCCCTCTGCTGGTTCCAGCTGGGCCTGCAGCAACTGTGAGGCCTGGTTCTCCATCCACCAGCACTGCCCGCCTCGACCTGCAGTTCCAGGCCATAAAGGTGGCCCATAGTCTCTTAATTGAGCTGTTTATTGAGCCATTTACTGTCATTTAATACAATTCTTAATGTAATTGTAGCTTGAATGTTAATGAGCATTCTACTCCCTCAGATCATAAGCATCATAGTGAAAAATGATGAAGGCTGGTTGGCAGGGCAGCACTCTCTAGTCAGTCAGCTCAGACGTGTGTGGGTAAGCGAGGCCTTCCAAGAACGCCACCGTAAAGACAACATGGCTGCAACCAACTGGAAAGAGCCCAAACTATTGGCTTATTGTCTGCTTAGCTACTGCAAGTAAGTATTTTTTTTCAAGAAATCCTAATTTTTTATACATTTTGGTGACTTTGACTTAAGGTGATGTAATTTTTTTAATGTTGAACACTGTGGCTCTATGACGCTATCAGAATGTTGCTCTGCTTGTTTGAGCATCCTGACCAGCCCAAAATTGCAACATTGCCTCAGTGAGGCGGGGCTATTTAAAAAAATAAAATTAACCTATGGCAGACAGGGACGGTGTTTGGGAAACATATTTTTAGGGCCCAAGCACTGAAAGTGCAGAGGCCCTATTGTTCTTCTAATGAGTATTATTATTATTATTATAATTATTATTATTATCATTGCCATTAGGGCTTGGCAAAAGTTCATACATAGGTGTGTAGAGGGAGCTTTGTAGCACATCCCTTTTGAGCTACAATAACCAAACTTTGTACATGTATAGATCTCATCAAGCCGGACAACTTTTGCGCTGACAGCCAAAAGCTCTGTCCAACAGGAAGTCGGCCAATTGGATTGTTTGAAAAATGCATGCTCTGGAATTTGAAATACTCCTCCTAGGGGATTCATGTTACAGGTACCAAATGTCGACGACATCATGCAAAGACATTGACGATGCTAAAATTGTGAATGGATTTTTGATGTATCGAACGGTGTTGCCATGGTGATGCGATTAAATTAATGTCAACTAATGGGAAACAGGAAGTGTCTCATATCATCTGCGTGCATCAAAATTGAGCCGTATGTTTGGCCTTGTGGGATGATCACATTGATGTGGCCATTGTGGATCACGGTCGTAATGCCACGAACTGGCGGAAGGAAGTGTGGCACTTTTAACAGACTTTGACTGTTTAACTTATGTTTACTTGAATTGCTTCAGATTTTTTTTAGAATAATTTAAAGACAGTGCAGATTTAACATTCTGAAGGGATTCTTGATATGTTAAATAGTGTTGCCATTGTTACGCATTAAATGTCGTCATTCCTTTTTATGTATATTCGCATGTTTTTGATGTACTTGGCATGTTTGAATTTTCATGATATTTTGCACACACATCAGAGTTGTTGTCCATTAGGCCTGGGCAAATGTTTACTCATGGGCGTGGCTCGGGAGCTCTGTAGCGCCACCTTTTGACAAAAGTGGTGGGGTCAGTTTCTTCTATGCTCACCAAACTTGCTACATATATTGTTCTCATCAAGCCTGACAACTTTCAAAATTATTGTCATTAGCTCCGTCCAACAGGAAGTCAGCCATTTTGAATTGAATGTGCATGTTTTGTAAATTGCAGGCCCTGAACTTTTGAATACTCCTCCTAGGGGATTCATGTGATTGACACCAAATTTAGGCAATGTTATGCAAAGACATTGAAGATGCTAAATTGTGAACGGATTGTTGATATTTTGAACTGTGTCACCATGACAAAGCAATAAATGTATGACCAAAAACAGGAAGTGCCTTATATCTTCTGTGTGTATTGTGTAATTTTGATCAAAATTGAGATGCATGTTTGGTCTTGGGGGCTAATCACATGGATTTGACTATTTTGGGTCACGGTCATAGCTCCACCACCTGGCAGCAGGAAGTGTGGCTCTTATAACAGACTATAAAACAGTCCTCTTTTATTTACTCAAATTGTTTAAAATTGTTTAGGATAATGTCAAATGGCAAATGAATGTGTCCACCTTGCATTGTTTTCCGAAAGTCACCGTGTGGAAATGGACCAGTTATGCTTTGGCCCGTCATTGTTGCTTGCAGCTATATTTATTATTATTATTCTTTTTTCAAGGTTTTCGGTATTTTTGTGGTACCTAACATGCGTGAAAATTCTTTTTGCAAAAAAATTTTGCACACACATCAGAGTCGTTAGCCATTAGGACTGGGCAAAAGTTCACACATGGGCATGTAGGGGGGATTTGTAGCACCCCCTTTAAAATTGGCATATAACGGGGTCTCTGTAGCACCCCCATTTTTACCTAGAATCACCAAACTTGGTACATATATAGTTCTCATCAAGCCAGACAACTTTCATAATTATAGTTATTAGCTTCACCCAACAGGAAGTCGGCCATTTAGGATTTTTTGAATATTGCAGTCTTTGATCTTTTATACTCCTCCTAGGGGATTCATGAGACTGTCACCACATTTGGACAACCTTATGCCAAGACATTGAAGATGCTAAATTGTGAACAGAATTTTGATATATCGAACAGTGTTGCCATGGCGAGGCATTAAATCAATGGCGAAAAATGGGAAACAGGATATGTCTAATATCTTCTGTGTGCAATGTGTGATTTAGATCAGAATTAATATTTATGTTTAGTGTTGGGGGGTAATCACATGGATGTGACTATTTTGGGTCACTTCATAGCGCCAACACCTGGCAGCAGGAAGTGTGGCTCTTACAAAAGACTTTAAAATAGTCCTCTTATATTTACCCAGATTGCTTCAAAATGGTTTAGAATAATGTTAAATGCTAAATGGATGTGTCCACCTTGGAAATGGACCCATGGTGCTTGGGCCTGTCATCGCTGCTTGCAGCTATATTTACAATTCTGTTTGGTGATGCTAATGTCGCAGAAAAAAAACGCTTGCTTTTAAGTTTGTCCCAGTTGTTTTTAAGATATAAACGACTTTAGAAATGCAGCATGTCTTCACATTTCTAAATTCTCCTGCAGGCGCAACTTTTCAGAGATCGAGCTGCTCTTCCAGCTGCTGAGAGCCTTTACCGGCCGTTTTCTGTGCAACATGACCTTTCTGAAGGAGTACATGGAGGAGGAGATCCCCAAGAACTACAGCATCACGCACAAACGAGCACTCTTCTTCCGTTTTGTGGAGTTCAATGACCCACACTTCAATGATGAGCTGAAGGCAAAGGTGAGTAATACCACCATTTTAACATGCAAGGAGAAACTCTGATGAATTTTGCCTTTGTGATGACCTCTCATGAGTGTGACGGATGCCATGACATGGGCCGATGTTCCCGCATTTCATGATCAGTATTACAAATACCACCTGTGTGGTAAATTTCTGACAAGGCCGTCACACTCCCTTAGCGCTGGCCATGTAATTAGCCTAAGAACCAGCCCTGCTGAATTTGTACGTTCAAGAGAGGAAGGACAGCAGGGATTGGATGAGCATGACACACTCCGCCAACCAAGAGGAATCAGTCTTTGAAGAATCAGTCTTAGAAGAATGCTAATGAATATTTATCTGCAGATTACTCTAACCATTGCTCATAGACTAAGGGTTTTCTTTTAATTATCACTGTAGGAGTAGGGTTATAAAGTTGTAGAGAGTTGTTTGTTTTGGGCGGGCTTTACTTGGAGTACCTGGACCTAGTCTCAGGAGATTTGTGTCTCTGCAGAACAAAAATGGGCATTTCCCAATCAGTGGGCGTTTTCCAACCGAGATGGGTGTTTTTCAACCACTTTACAGGATTTGTCTGCAACACTGAGATTACCTACTTTCAGTGGATAGTTGAGAGAAACACCTATCCTGGTTTGGAAACGCCCACTGATTAATACATTGATATTCCTTTAATTTGATAGTTGAAAAATGCCCTTTCTGGTTTGGAAACGCACATTATTGTTACACAGAGACCTACACTTCAGTCTCAGCCTCAGACAGCAGGCCCACGAACTGCTTATACACAAGAATGCTTACTGAAAACGGCAGTTGTAATCTGATTGGCTGGCTTTATGTAACTTCTAGGAGTAAGGGTTCTTTTTTTTTTTTTTTTTTTTTTTTTTTAACAATACAAAGTTATTTACAAGGTACCAGGTTGATAAAATGAATGCTTTTTAAGGAGTGTTTTTAGTCACTGGATTTGCATGATTTCCAGGTTAGTGACAAAATGTTTGTAAGATACTCGGATTAATTTGAGACACTTGAGTGGTTAACTAAATAGACAAATTCTGATTACAAAATCTATGCATCTATATTTTCCACTTCTACTTTGTGGTTTTCTGTACAACCCTTTGCACCATTATTTCATTTTTTTTATTGTGGTAAAATCTATTTTAGAAACCCCACACCTAAGCGGCACATAAAAACAAAATAAACTGTGGCTGTTTGCTTTAAATATTAGTAAGATGGTCTTACTGTCTATGTGGGCTGATCTGTATCTGCTGTTAGACTTCATGCCATTAGTCAGAATCGGTCAAGACTGCTCTCTTTGTTCCCTCTTCATTTTTATTCTCAAATTATTATTCGTATAAAAGAGTTCACACGAGTTCAAGTAAGAGGTTCCTGTTCTGCTAAATCACCCCTCACAGCCAAACAGACGTTACATCCCAAAACTTCTCCAGGAGAGCTCAGCAGCAGCATGCGCTTAACACAATACATGTTTAAGGTGATGTTTTCAGGCAGCTGGAGCCTCAGTGGTTTGGGCTGTGATGGATAATGTAGGAAAGGATTTGTTGTGATTCCATCACTCATGTGAATGGTAGACGGGCTCATTAGAACGAGGCATAATGAAGGAACACCTGCATCCCCATGGCCCTGTGATAGAGCAGCTTATGTTTGAATAAATCCACACACAGTCACATGCTCTCAAACTTCAGCTAGCAAATAACACCATTGTCTCTTACAAGACAGACTATAGTTTTGTCTTAAGACTAATACAAAGCTAGTTTTGTCCCATAGCCTAAATGACCTCTCGTAAAATGTATGACATGGTTATTAATCTCTCTGTGATGTTTCTCTTAACTTAATAGTGTAGAAGAGAAACAAAGCCATTAGTGGTCAAAGGCACTAATTATACAACAAAGAAGAACTGTGATCTGTAAAGTCGAGGTTGAGGGAATTATTATCTTTGAGTCTTATAAAACATATAGTTACAAATAGACCAATGATGGTTAGTATAATGTTTATCAGAGTGATGAATATGAGTGACGTTCTCATCTAACCAAATCCAAGCTGCCACATTGTGCCTGTCCATGTTTATTCTGTCATCGTCACACTTTTTAATTACTTCATTATGCAAGGAGCTACCCTGTTGTTAATCACTTAAAAGGGATAGTTCACCCAAAATGAAAATACTATAATCATTTACTCACCCTCATGTTGTTTAAAACCAATATGACTTTCTGGCTTCTATAGAACACAGAATGAGATGTTAAGCAGCATGTATATTATTATTTACACAGGGTAAATATATAATTTATTAAATCTAGTTTTATTACGTATCCTATTTTAATGTCTGGAAAACCAGACTTCTAAATATTACATTTAGTAAATCTGGATGAAGGGGGTACCAAACTGTGAATCCTGAACAAAACAGTTTGGTGAATACATGCTTACTCATTAGCTTCTACTCAGCTGACAACAATGAAAGTAGCTATGTGATTAGCTAGTTAGCTATAAGCTCGTTGTCATGGAGAGTAAAAGATGGACTTTATTTACTTTCCAGCATTGTGTCTCACCAACTAGGCAACAGCGAAGCGTGAAATCAACACTCACCACACACAATCCACCATCGCACCATTGTCTGTTGAGCTGCAAAAGGATGCTCTGATGTTTACCTTTCAGTCTGCTACATTACTGACTGCACTGACAAACTATAGCTGTCTAACTGCAAACAGATGTGATAAACAGGAGTGACATGGTTGTCAGGGACAGGGTTAACTTTTTATAATGTTTTCATATCGGCGCATATCGGTAAAATATACGCTGATACCGATATATCGGTGAAAGGCTAATATCGGCCGATAATATTGTCCGACCAATATATCGGTCGGGCACTAGTACAAATATTGTGCTTTGTTTGTTTTGAGAGGTATTTGGACACTCGGAGATGTTTTTGTACACTTGGATAAATTATTTTTGTAATGCTATAACTTTTGATTGCTTTGTTGAATCAACACAACATTTTACTCCCAGTTGACATGATTGACAACAAAACAAAAGCAGTTTTTTGAAGCCACCTTAGCCACCAGAGCTTAAAGGGTTAACACACATGCTTAAACAATTTAGAAATCAAACATATCAACTAATTTGTTAATCAAGCAATGGCAATACTGCTCTTTTGAGAGTAGACTTGTAAAACTGGTAACAATTGTTTATCAGTGTAAACACATGTTGATTATGTGCTATCTGTGTTCACTGTCCAGGTGTTGCAGCACATCTTGAACCCAGCCTTCCTTTACAGCTTTGAGAAAGGAGAAGGCGAGCAACTGCTGGGGCCTCCCAACCCAGAGGGCGACAACCCAGAGAGCATCACAAGTGTCTTCATCACCAAGGTAACCAACACTCTCATGCAGCCCCAATCCAGCACCAGTGGCAATGCTGTCACTCTCGCTTTATCACATCACCAGTTTATATAGGATGACCTCTAGCTGTTATTTTACTGGCAGAAATGTCAAGGCCACTCTAAAGGTCATAGTGTTTGTTTCTGAAGCAACTCCAATGAGACCCAGAGGTGGCGATTAACAGTCTTCATTTATTTCACACTTAAATTAATTCCTTCTCCCCTCCTGGTTTTAACCATAGCAAAGAGCAAACCAATCAGTCCATTTGTTCCCAGGGATTTTCAACACTTCTGGCAGGAGAGGAACTAAGATAAAATAATCTTTAAAATCTGCCATATGTTGGAGCCACGGCATACAGCACACATTTATCCTTGGTGTTCATGTGGCCAAAATTAGTTTAAATCTAGCTTGTGACATTGCCCAATATTGTTCTTCTTTTACTCATCATTTCCTTTCCTCTCTCAAACAATGCACCAATAAAACTGGCAAAAGGCCAAAAATTAAATGGAAAAGGATGTAATCAAATATTGTGGATGACTAAATAAAAAAGTTCTGAATCTGCCATTTGAAAATCCTGAAATAGTCATGTACAGTCTGAAATGCATTTGTCTTTGTGTTCCATCGCCGGACAGCAATTCTGAATAAACTTCCGTTGCCTTAGAAGGAATGCAAGTGAAGTTTGTACAAAGTACCATTTATCTTTAACAATAATATCAAAGTGAATAGTAGGCACAACAACACCGCTACAACATGGGCCAACATATTGATTGTTTTTGGTTGAATGGATCAAATGACAGTGTCACATGACGACAAATTTGTCATCATTTTCAGATATCTCCATTTCCCCTGTCCACACTATGACGCAAAGGTGGCGTTTTCATATGTATCCACTTGGGAGAACATTTTCGAAAAGCTGTTTTTGCTGTCAAAAACGCCATCTCAGAATGGACGGAAGTCCAAAACGTAGAGAATAAGATGTTTTTTGAAAAGAAAATGTATTAGTGTAGATGTGATCTCAATGTCTGTGATGGTTACAGACCTGAAAATGGCATATCTTTTAGTTTCTTTTTACATATTCCCATCATTTTATAGGTGCTGGACCCTGAGAAGCAGGCGGACCTGGCAGACTCATTGAGGATCTACCTGCTTCAGTTCTCCACCCTGCTGGTAGAGCACGCCCCACATCATATCCACGACAACAACAAGAGCAGGAACAGCAAGTTGAGGCGTCTCATGACCTTTGCTTGGCCTTGCCTGCTTCCCAAAACCTGTGTGGACCCGGCCTGCAAGTACAGTGGACACCTCCTGCTGGCTCACATCATTGCCAAGTTTGCCATTCACAAGAAGATTGTGCTACAGGTACAGCTACATGCTCATGGAAAACCTGAAATTATCAGGGATCTTTAAAAATGTGATTTCCAGGCTGGGAAAGTCATGGAAAATGGTCAAATCTTTTGGGAATTTCTATAGTGAATAGAAATATTTCCAGTTATGCTCAATCCACAGTATTTTATCACCATGCTGTTTGTGAATGCAGTCTATCTAAAATTATTTTTAAAAATCCTGTGACTGGAAAAGTGGAATTTGATTGATTGGTCAAAAGGTGTGGGAACCCTGCATGATGGATTTGAAATTGCTTATGGATTTGGACTGTTGAGTGTGTTGTTTATTAGCACCTAATTCTTAAACGCATAAAGGGACATTTAGACATCGTATAAATTGTTATATGAAATTGAAATAGCTGGGAAAACATTTCTGCCTTCATATTTGGTGTAGTAATCTAAGACGAGTATAACAAAAGACTCTCCAGGGCTATAGAAGAAAAAATGCATCTATAAAATTCTAATACCTCACTTACTCAGAGTACTTCAAAGGATAACATAATGCCCCTGAGCTTTTGCTACTCAAACACATAACATGATTAAAATGCTTGAGGTTTAGTCTCTGGTGAAAATGCTTCAGTTGTCAACTCCAATTTGACTAGTCTTTCATTTACTGTGGAATACTGCTATACATCAATGTGTCTGTTCTGTGCAGGTTTTCCACAGTCTTTTGAAGGCTCATACCATGGAGGCCCGCGCCATTGTACGGCAAGCCATGGCCATTCTCACACCTGCAGTACCTGCTCGGATGGAGGACGGCCATCAGATGCTCACACATTGGACACGCAAGATCATTGTGGAAGAGGGCCACACAGTTCCTCAGCTCGTCCATATACTTCACCTTATTGTTCAACACTTCAGAGTATGTATAATGCAAGTTAACTCTTGCCAAAGACACAAGTAAAAGAACCTTCTTCCCATACAACCGCTAACGCACAACTCCATACTGTGCTGGAATGACTTGTAATGTGGTGTTAGGTGTTTTCTGTTACACCAAGTTCATGTACTGTAGATCTGATTAAGCCTCTGAACCTGTGTTTGTTTTGCTTTTTTTTTGTTTTGTTTTGCATGTTTATATACCGTAAATATATATAAAAATGTGCGTGTGTCTCTTTGTTCAGGTATATTACCCAGTTAGGCACCACCTGGTTCAGCACATGATCAGTGCTATGCAGCGATTGGGCTTCACCCCTAGTGTGACTATTGAGCAGAGGAAATTGGCAGTGGATCTGGCTGAGGTGGTCATTAAATGGGAGCTCCAGAGAATCAAAGACCAACAGGTCTGTTGCCAGAAAATAAGATGGCATAATCAGTGTTTTCGTCTTCAGTGGTGATAAAATGCCTTGTTTTACATTACAGCAGTTGATTGTTACTAATAACATTTCTCACAAAACTGTCCTTTTTGCAGCCGGAATCAGAGGCCGATCCAGGAAGTGTGGGCGAGGGCACAAGCGTGTCTAGTGCCATGAAGAGAGGAATGTCTGTTGACTCGGCTCAGGATGTGAAGAGATTTCGAACTGCCACTGGAGCTGTCGGGACTGTAAGGAAACCTTAAACCATTCAGCACTGCCTGAGTGTGACCACTGTAATCGGTCTCACGCTCTCTTTATCGTGATGGACTATGCCATGTTTGAGTACATTGAACTGTATTGTGTTTGTGTTGTTATACGCAGGTCTTTGGCCGCAGTCAGTCAATGCCAGGCACTGAGGCTCTCCTCACCAAGCCTGTTGAGAAGTTGCACACAGATACAGTGGTCAACTTCCTCATACGCATCGCCTGCCAGGTAAATTAAGTTATCTCATACCTGATCGTTCACTGTCCTTATTGGAGTTTGCCAAGCTAAATCCTGCTCTGCCTCTGCAGGTGAATGATAGCACTAATGTAGCAGGCTCCCCCGGTGAGCTGCTGTCCCGTCGATGTGTAAACCTGATGAAGACGGCACTCAGACCAGACATGTGGCCCCGTGCTGAACTTAAATTGCAGTGGTTTGACAAGCTCCTCATGACTGTGGTGAGTCTGAAAAACTTCATTCATAATTAAACAATGCTAAATTTATCTTTTTTTGGGGGGTAATTTTATTTTACGGTGATTATTCATTTATTTAGATTTTATTTATTTATTCATTTTTTTCTTTTTAATTATGGGCTTTTGCCTAAAATGGATAGAACAGATGGGAAATGACAGGAAATTATGGAGTGAAGAGGTGGCAGGGAACAGGATTGGGAAATGTTGCATGCCGAATTCAAACTCTTGCTGCATGCATGAGCTCCATGACTGAATGTGTTGCAGTATATGTGGAATTGATTGGCTAAGTTGGCAGCTTTGGGCAACATTTTAGGTGGGATAAGAGATTTGTTAGCTTTTGTCTGTTATGATGACATCTTATTGTTAAATAAGAAATTCAGGTAACTCTTTACAATAAGGTTCCATTTGTTAACTTTCGTTAACACCATTTGTTAACATGAACTAACAATGAATAATACTTCTACAGCATTTATTAATCTTGGTTAATGTTGACTTCAACATAGTAATACATTTTACAAAATCAGAAGTTGTAAATGTTAACATTAGTTAATGCGGGGGCCTGGGTAGCTCAGCTAGTATTGACGCTGACTACCACCCCTGGAGCCGCGAATTCGAATCCAGGGTGTGCTGAGTGACTCCAGCCAGGTCTCCTAAACAACCAAATTGGCCCGGTTGCTAGGGAGGGTATTGTCACATGGGGTAACCTCCTCGTGGTTGCTAAAATGTGTGGTTCTCGCTCTCGGTGGGGCATGTGATGAGTTGTGCGTGGATGCCGCGGAGAATAGCGTGGGCTTCCACACACGCTACATCTCCGCGGTAACGCGCTCAACAAGCCATGTTATAAGATGCACGGATTGACTGTCTCAGATGCGGATGCAACTGAGATTCGTCCTCCGCCACTCAGATTGAGGCGAGTCATTACGCCACCATGAGGACTTAGAGCGCATTGGGAATTGGGCATTCCAAATTGGTGAGAAAATGGGAGAAAATCCACAAAAAAAAAAAAAAAGAAACATTAGTTAATGCACTATGAACTGACATGAACTAACAATGAACAATTGTATTTTATTAACTAGCATTAACAAAGATTAATAAATGTTTTACAAAATATATTGGTCATTGTTAGTTCATGATACCTAATGCATTAACTAATGTTAACAAATGGAACCTTATTGTAAAGTGTTACCGAAATTAGAGAAATGTCCTTTTAAAGGTTTGAGTGAAGTCTTCAAGTTGGAAAAGATCTTGTCTGCCTTTCAGTTGCCATATCCTGTTCCTCTTACATCCCTCTTCATTATTTCCAATGCCTTTCCAAGAGCAGTTTTGATGCCAGACAAATCGATATTCTTGCTCTTATGACTGATTTTCTTTCTTTGGATTTTAATGCTGTGACTATTTCAGCTGTCATCTGAGAGAACAGCTCACAGTTAGTGAGCTTCAGCCACCTGCACTATTATCACTCTAATCACCTGTCCCTCCCTCTCTCTCTCTCTCTCTCTCTCTCTCTCTCTCTCTCTCCCTCCCCCCACCAGTTATCTGGCAATGGCTTCCTGTTGTCAAGAGACACCACTCTTTTGATTCTTTTCAAGTCCAGACAGTTATGCTTTTCCCTGTTCTCAAGTAGGCCTGTGACTGAAACGTTGTAAAATGGCCCAGTTCCTCTGTGCAGAGAGGAGTCTGTCTGGACCATGTATAGCCTTTGCTTGTCTAAAGATTAAATTAAAGTCCTCATGGGAAGTTCGCATTATTCGGAAATCGCTTTGTGCTTTCATGTTTTTTAACTTTCCAACAAAGACATAAAGCTTTTTAGTGTTATTGCAACAAGATAAAGTGCAAAGGATGTGCGTTTGATCCTTAAGGATAGTCCACCCACAAATGCAAATTGTCATCATTTACTCATCCTTATGTTGTTCCAAATCCAAATATTTTTGAAAGAGTTTTAGCCTCAGTCACCATTCATTCAATTATTTTTATGACATGCTCTCAACTTGAGAAAGTCTCAAAGAAAATAAAGAAATTCCCACCGGTAATTACAACATTGTAGAGTCATTCATGTGTGCTCCTCTTGTAAGTACCATCATGACTTGAAGACTACATGTAGTTTCCTGGTGTATTTGACAGGCGTTTGTCTCTCCAAGGGCAAAATCTGATAGTGAGTGACATATTACATTTGCCCAGATGCACCAGTTATATTTGCCTTTTCTAGATTACCCTGTTTTTGGGGTCAGCCTGAATTTTCAGCTTTAAAGGGATAGTTCATCCAAATGAAAATTCTCTCATCATTTACTCACTTTCATGCCATCCCAGATGTTTAGGACTTTCTTCTGCTGAACACAAACGAAGATGTTTAGAAGAATATTTTAGCTCTGTAGGTCCATATAATGCAAGTGAATGGTGACCAGACCTTTCAAGCTCCAAAAAGCACATAAAGGCAGAATAAACGTAACCCACACAACTCCAGTGGTTAAATCCATGTCTTCTGAAGTGATATTAGTGTGGGTGAGAACAGACCAAAATATAACTCCTTTTTCACTATAAACCTTCACTTTCACATTAAGTGAAAGTGGAGATTTATAGTACAAAAGGAGTGTAATATTGATCTGTTTGTCACCCACACCTATCATATCACTTCAGAAGACATGGATTTAACCACTGGAGTTGTATGGGTTACTTTTATTCTGCCTTTATGTGCTTTTTGGAGCTTGAAAGGTCTGGTCACCATTCACTTGCATTATATGGACCTACAGAGCTAAAATATTCTTCTAAACATCTTCGTTTGTGTTCAGCAGAAGAAAGTAAGTCATACTCATCTGGGATGGCATGAGGGTAAGTAAATAATGAAAGAATTTTTATTTTTGGGTGAACTATCCCTTTAACTGGTTTTACTGGTCAATCCAAAAGACATAATATAATATCGCTTCTATGCATTTGTGCCTTTTTTTTTTTAACACAGCCAGAGAAGCTTATCAATACCACCTTGCCATTCCTCCAATCTTTATATCTTGATTTTCATTGTGGGTCAGTGGGTGTGTCATTCAGTGTGCATGCCCTAGAGCCCTGTGAGGGAGTGAGGGGCTCTTTTCAGCTTTCTTATCCAAACTAATGAGCAACGGCACAAATCCGATGGGTTTGTATCATTTCATTGTGCTTGCTTGTCAGTGATTAAAGGACGGGCTGCGGGCAGTAGCTATGTGGAGATCTGTCTGTCTCCCGGCCCTCGGGCCAGTCCTAACTCTATTGTCAGTATTACATGAGTCTCACTTTTCAGTGGCCACTGAATTATAAACAACATTTTTCCCCCATTGTGCCAAGCATGTGCACTACCTGACATTAGGAAATGGAAAGAATAGTGGGAATCATTTACTCACCACTCACTCACTCACTCACTTTGTTCTGTGGAACACTAAAAGAGATGCTTAGCAGAATGTATGGCATTTTTTTTTTAATATATATTTGGTACTTGGTTTATAAGCATATTCTTCTCTTGTTTTTCAGGAGCAGCCTAACCAAGCAAACTTCTCTAACATCTGCACGGGGCTTGAGATTCTCAGCTTCCTTTTGTCAGTGCTGCAGCCTCCAGCCATCCTTGCTCACTTCAAGCCTCTGCAGCGTGGCATTGCAGCTTGCATGACCTGTGGAAACACAAAAGTGTTGCGGGCAGTGCACGCCCTCCTGTCCAGACTCATGAGCACCTTTCCCACAGAACCCAGTGAGTAGATCAGGCTTTGATTATCTTCTCCCAGAGTAGCAAAGTCATGGATATTTAGGACAAAAATATTCCCTTGCTTGATTTAAACAACATCCAGCATGCAGGATACGGTTCTACAGGTTAGTGTTGTGCTCAGCAGCTTACAACAGACAAATAAACAGCTTGACTTTCCACATAGAAAAAAATATCACAAGTGAAAAAGGCTCACAGTAAAGGTATCTGCTTGTTTTGCTGAGGCATTGTGCCATATAAGCATTAAACTACAAATTCATATTTTGCTTAGTATGTACTTGAAAATAGTACATGCTACATAGTGCACACTACTTGGGTTGGAAAGCAGTCTGGTATAGTGTTATGTATTACTGTCTAGCAGGGTCAGAAATAACCCTTGGCATTAAGTGACCAAAAAATAATATTTGTAAAATGTGCTAACCAACAGCAATTCACTATCATTTGCAATTAAAAATGTGTTCCGCATTTCTGTGACTGTTAACCTGCTCAAAACCTTATCCGTGTTGTGTTGGTTTTTATATTAAATTTGTTTTTAGAGTTCTGCACAGTAAAACACTTTCTTCCAAAATGTTTGTTTCTTTTCCTCAGGCACATCCTCAGTGGCTTCCAAGTATGAGGAGCTGGAGTGTTTGTATGCTGCTGTAGGGAAGGTGATTTATGAAGGCCTCACCAACTACGAGAAAGCCAGCAGTGCCAACCCAACTCAGTTGTTTGGTGAGATACGTTTTAAGAATCTGTACTACCAGACCAAAGCTATTCTGGAAAATTAATCACCAACACTAAACAGACATTAAGGATTATCAAGAACATATCTTTACAAAAACCTCTATTTTATTTTTTTTTAATGATTTTGTGCAGGGCTGGGTATTGATACAGATTTCCTGATTCGATTCTGATTCACAATCTTTCGATTCCGATTTTGATTCGAGATCGATTCATATGGTTATATGTAGAGCCTGACCGATATGGGATTTTTGAGACCAGTACAGATTTTAGAGGGGGGAAATTCACTGATTACCGATATGGTGGCCAATATAGCTAATTTTTGAGCTGGAATGAAAACAGACCTTTTCTATGTGGATTGTCCACCGATTTTGCTCGAATATGACTATGCAAAGGTTTTCAGAAGGCTGCTTTCTTAAATATTTTTATCAAAGAATATTTGACATTATTGTTATACATTGTCAACAAATTCTAGAAATGAACACTGAGAAAATAAATAATAAATAAAAATCAGTACTGTATGTTCAGTATCAGTCAGTTGCTGACCATTTAAATAAACAAATTAAAATTATAGATAAATAAACATCAGTACTGTATGTTCAGTATCAGTCAAATGCTGACCATTTAAATAAAGAATAAATAAAAATACAATAAATAGCTAAATAAACAACAGCACTGTTTAGTATCAGTCAAATGCTGACCATTTAAATAAAGAATAAATTAAAATTATAGCTAAATAAACATCAGTACTATATGTTCAGTATCAGTCAGTTGCTGACCATTTAAATAAAGACTAAATAAAAATAAAATAAATAGCTAAATAAACATCAGTAGTACTGTTTAGTATCAGTCAAATGTTGACTATTTTAATATTGCCAGTCAATTAGGGGCAGGTTGTAAAACAAGAAGCATTTACACCTGCTGAGTCAAGAGATAAACAGTGACAGCGGTGTTACACTGTTTTCTGCTGTACAAGTTCAGGGGAAACATTCAACGGTGGAAAACCAGACTTGTAAATATTACATTTTGTAAATGCAACAACTGGAATTGTTCGGTTGAAGGGGGTACCAAACTGTTAATCCTGAACAAAACAGTTTGGTGAATACATATTTACTCATTAGCTTCCACTCAGTTGACAAGCAGTGAAAGTAGCTGCGTGGTTTGTGAGTTAGCTATAAGCTTGTCACAGAGAGCAAAAGATGGACTTTATTTACTTTCTAGCATTGTGTCTCACCAACTATGTAACAATTTAGCATGAAATCAACACTCAACAGATACAATCCACCATCACACCGTTGTCTGCTGAGCTGCAAAAAGACGCTCTGTTTACCTTTCAATCTGCTACATTACTGACTGCACTGACAAACTATAGCTGTCTAACAGCAAACAGACATGAGTGACATGGTTGTCAGGGACAGGGTTAATGTTATATTAGTTATATTGAAAAGGGAAAATGATGGGGTCATTGTGTATTAACTTTCCAGTATGTATTTCACAAACTAGTTAGCAACTTACCGATAATATCGGGCGATAAATTGGTTGTGCACTAGTTATATGTAAGGGATAAAGTGTGCTAGGTGTGCGTTAAATGATTTTAAATGCTCCACCTGCATCGGGTGATTCTTCGCCTCCACATCGTGCATTTAAAATCGTTTATTGCACACCTAGCCATGGATTATCCTGCTTATACCATGGTCACTTGCCAGAATTGATTAGTTACAGCTGTCATAAATGTTTTGCAGTGCACATTTTGACTGGAAAAACAAAAAATAACAGTAAATTTGATCTAAGGGTCATTAGATCTACAGCTCTGCCTGTTGAGACACAGAGAAAAAGTAGTGCAACCACACACTTGCACATCAACAGGTTAATATCGAATGGTAATTAAAACTGACCGGAACCAGAGATTATTTAGCAGAGATGGGCCAATTCTATTAAAATGAATGGGAGAAATTGGAATGCCAGGTCAATAGCAGACAATGGTCAATGGATGTAGAAAGGAAGCCCCGCCTTACAGGTAAAAGAGCCAATCACCTTTTAGATACAGACATCGCCTGTCAATCAACTCAATAACGCACATGCGCATTAGCTATACAAGCTGAGAAAATTGCGTATTTTAGTGTAATCTGAGTTAAAGAAGCACAGTTTATGATAACAGTGCTGTCAAATTTTACTGCTGATTTGAAATATGTCCTTTGATTGTAATCTTGACCAACTGTTTAGGAAATTTCGGTCTTTTCCCATTCAAGTAGATAGGAGCTTCACTGGTATGACTGGAAATAGCCTCCAGAGAGAGTTCCAAAGATGGCCGACATGGACTGACTTGCTAGAAAGACTTTGCCAGAACTAATTGTGCATTCAACGGTTTGAATTGCACACATTCCACAGAATCAAGTATTCGAACAGAGCATGGTATAATTCAGTTATAATGTTCCTTTTGCTTACATATGAAATAAATTATCTCCTAGCTAATGCTGTTAATTATACAGGACACCTTCTAACTAGGTACATTATGAAAATATTAATTTGACTAATTATATTTTATTAGTTTTTCGTCATTTTGCTCATTTTAGCTTTTAAAAAATGAATAAATCCCTGTATTAAATTTGATAATATATTGCATATATTCTATTTTGTTACATGTATATTGTTTACATAATTTGTACTATTGCAGGTATTTACTAGGGCTGGGCATTTTTCAATAATTTTGTATTTGAATATTTGAGCTCATAAAAACAAATACTCGTTTATTCGTTTATTTAAATGAAGTTAATTAAGACGTTGCAAATTTTTTTAGTTTTTTAATCATTTAGGTTGCGTCACCATTTCAAAAGAAGCTTATTATATCCAAAACAAGCTTATATTATATCCTGTGTTTTTTGTTTAGAACATTTATATATGTGTGTAAAAAAAAAAAAAAAAAAAAAAGGGTAGAACAAAAGCATTTAAGCTCACCCAAAGTGAAGAAAAATAAACCGCTAATAGTGTAAACTGCCGCAATTAACATACAGAACATATATAAACAATCGGCATATAATGGTTATCATGTTTATATTGTCTCACATGTCATGTTCTTTTTGAGAAAAACAATCATATACACATGCTCGGGTGAAAGTCGTCTCCTTAGTCTGTAAACAATAAGGCTGGCTGCAGAGAAAATGCGCTCAGCTGACATGGACGTTGTAGGGACACACATAACGGTTTGCTAAGCAACCAAGTTTGTTGAAGCGCTTTGTATTTTCTGTCCACCAATTACGTGGATCCTCATCTGGTGGAATGAATGGCTCCTGTAAGAAATGTTCCCTCTCGGCTTTTGCTATCAGGTGAGTGGTCCTCTGGGCTCGCTCGGGAGTAAATTTGTGCCTACCTACAGTGGTGAATGCAATGATGGACAGCTGTTTTTACTCATTCAATTGGTCAATACTGACGGTTCGGTGTTTGAACTTGATATGATTTCTCATTGTGGTGGTGCTATTATGATAGCTCAGTTTCACCTGACAAAGCTTGCACATGACATGTTGATTATTTTGATCAAAGTCATTCCAAACTTCACTGCGCCTGGAAGCAGACGACACCATTCTCTCATCAAATGTGATCAACTTTTGTCAACAGCGCCACGCCGCCACACAATGCATTCAGTTATAACTGCGAGTTTTAGTTTGGCTGTTCAGGATTTAATGTGCATTTCACTGTATTTACTGCCAGCAAAACAACACTGTGAAATTCGAGTATTATTTTTACTTTTCGAATAATTATTGCAGAACGAATACTCGAGTATTCGACTACTCGTGCACATCCTTAGTATTTACATTGATTTGTTGAACACGTGTTAAAAAACGGTATTGTCTCTAAGAAAGCCGACATTTACTGTAAAGAGCATCTGAAAATGAGTGCATGTTAACGAGCAACTTGAACTGCTTTATCTCATCTGTCCAACACGTGATTAGAATTGAATGTTTCTTTTTTGTTGTTTTTGATAAACAACTGACTGTAGAGAACAGAAAGGGTATTAAAAGAGACATTATTCAATGACAAATAAGTTGCATGTATCTTGTCTTTGGACACGCATTACACGGAACAACTTTTACTCAACATGCAATGAAAGGATCTCGCTGCTGAATACTCCACCAGTATACTACACAATTAATTCACTGGTGAGTGAAATCTAAACATTTACCAGGCAGTTGTCAAATAAATACATTTTAGTTGCATAGCACAAAATTTGGTTTCTAATGCAAGCTATTTCCTTTTATTGTAGTGGAGGGTTGCGCATAGAGTAAAGATTGATCTTTGGTTTAAGAATCAATATCAAGATCGTTCAAACAAAGATTGCGATGCATCGGAAAATCGAAAAAGTGACTACTTTTGTCTTGAGGTTTTGCCTTGGGTGGTGTTCATTTTACATAACCTGTAAAAACCAATCCATTTCAGATTATATATTTTGAAAAAATAAAAATAAAAAATAGAATAGAAAAAGTAACTATGCTGGTTGGTTTTTAAAATGGCTGATTTTTTTGGACAAACGTTATTTAAGAAAGGTTTTCAAGCTGTATGACAGTGTGTTGGTCTTTTTCTATTCTGTTTTTCCATTGTATTGACTGTCCTTGAATCTGCCCACAATCCATCCAGGTGTTTATTGATAGATTACAAATTTTGAAAAGGAACAGTTATTTCACAACGTATAGATTTCCTAAATCCAAAGGTGATGAAATTCTGTTGGATAACAATCTAAAGTTGTTGGTGTTTCATTTCAGCCAAAAATGGCACTATTGGTCAATAAATACCTTCTGGTTCCGCTCTGGCAGTGCTCTACGGTTACATTCAGCCCTGATGTACTGTACGTGTCTCCATCGAGGGTGTCTTTTTACATTTATCTTTTCTCCCCAGAGCTGTGATCTAAGCAGTGCATTACTTGTTTTATTTTCCCCCTGTTTTTTTTTTCTCCCTCCTCACTCTGTAACTCAGAGTTCTCCAGAAATGTCCTTGTAATACAACTACAGAGACAAAGGAGCTGCACCCAAAGTCATTAGCAGGTGCATGTGGCTTGCTGTCCCTGACAGTGTCGTGAGGGCAGCGGGGCATCATGTTACCGGCTTCTCTTTTCTCTGCTTCCAGGAACGCTGATGATCCTGAAGTCAGCCTGCAGCAACAACTCCAGCTACATCGACCGCCTCATTTCCGTCTTCATGCGTTCGCTGCAGAAGATGGTGAGAGAGCACCTGAGCCCGCAACCCAACCCTGGAGCTGCTGAAACCAGCACAGGTGACTCCTCTAAAAATAAAGTAATGGGATAGATCACCCAAAAATGAAAATTCTGTCATCAGTTAATCACCTTCATGTTGTTCCAAACCCATATGATTTTATGATCTTTGTTGGAACAAAAGTGTATGTTTTCATTTTTGTGTAAACTATCCCTTTAAGCAGAAGAGGCACTTCCAAAACATCAGTCGCACAGAGTACAAATCAGTTCTTATTATGCAGACAGCAATTGGAGGAATGCTACATCATCTGGACGTAGCTGAATCAATCCTAATTGTCTGCTGTCTCGAAGCAGCCATGTAAAGTTAATGCAATATAACATGCAAGGCTCAATTTAAAAAATTTTATGCTGGAGCACTGGCCTCTTTCTGTCATTAACCAATCTGCACTTGGTTAAAACCATTTCCTTCCTTACAGTAGGCCGTTTTCAAGCCTGTAAAGATTTAAGCTTTATTTTGGACAGTGTATGGAAGCCAGCTGAGGCAGGTTATTATCTATTGCTTTGACTTACACAATGGGTCGTCTTCCTCTTGGCCCAGAACTGACAGTCTGTCAAATTTAGTCTCTTGACAGTAAGATGGAAAAATATACGCTCTTTAATCCCGTTGTCTGCAGTCATCTGGAGCAGTTTAAAAAATGGGAAGAAAGACAAAAAGACACGTTGTCACCTTGGAGCAGAGTGCTAGAGAGAGAGAACTGTTCAGACTTGAGCGTGTGGTGTCCATGTTTGACCACTGGGTGCTGCAGGAGGGCCAATCAAAGGCTCTTAAGACCAGCCCACAAATTAATCCATACTGAGAAAGATCTTCTTTGATTGAAGTCAAAAATCTCCCCCTGTGTCCAACGGAATATAAAACCTAGACAATCCCATCTGCTCAGTGCCTTTTCTAGATGCTAGTATGGCTTTGAAATGGTACGTGGAGATAGGATTGAACAGACACACACATTCACACACTGCTTGTCCTGTGCTGTCTGAAAGGCCTAAGACAGCAATGTCACCCTGACAGTGTCGCTCAAGCCCTCCAAACAGAATGAGTCAGCACCGAAACTGGAAATCAGCCTCTAACATATTCTCCCCCAAGGGTTTAACTGATCAGAACAATCACATTTCACCATGAGCAAATCAAGCAGAAAATGCATTCAGAGGCTAGACTAAACTCATAACCCCGTCTCCTTTCAGCTACCGCTCCCCATGCTAAAACTCAATCGCATTTCCCCTGTTTTTCAGCTGGCAACATTTTTTATTTTATGGCTCATATCCTCAGCTGTCTTTTACAATTTGTGAAAAATGTTCAATGTGCATTTTAGATTTATGTAGCATTGGCTGCATGCGTCATCTTGAGGTTTTGAAAAGGTGTTTGTTAGATTTGGAATATGATTGAATATCCTCAGCTAGGGCGGAAAGAGTGCTCCGCTGTACACAATGTCATTATAACCAATTATTTGAGTTACTTCTCTCTTGTTCTTTTGTGTTGGGTGTAGTGACAAGCGAGCTGGTGATGCTCAGTCTGGATCTTGTGAAGACAAGGCTTTCAGTCATGAACATGGAAATGAGGAAGAACTTCATCCAGGTCATCCTCACCTCCCTCATTGAGAAATCTCCTGACCCAAAGATTCTTAGAGCAGTGGTGAAGATCGTAGAGGAGTGGGTTAAGAACTCTGGTAACCCCATGGCCACCAACCAGGTAAACTCTTACAGGCTGATCTCTCAGAATAATTAACTTGTTAACACCTGGTGTTCTGTTAAAGTGGTCATACTATAACATATAGAAAAGAGGTCATCATACTATAAAAATGTACCAAAACTTTTTGAACTCCAAAAAGACCATATTTTGAAACTAAGCTACAAGAACAGATTATTCTGAAATCCTTGAATTTCTATAGATAGATATTAGAGCTGGGCGATAGGATGGTGAAATCGGATATTGAAGAAAATATCTGACAAATATCCCGATGCTGATTGCGACACTCAGTGACAGACGATGATAAGATTTTTTGACCACTTTATTTTAATTGCTTTTAAGTTTCGTTTGAAGTGCAATTTGAATTTAGAAATGTCTTTGGTTTGAGTTTGTGTTTCAATAAATGAATGAAATTTTAAAGCAAAATCAATAAAGCAAGAATATTCACCGATCCCTCGGCCGGGAGGTTGACGATGTAATCTGATATCACGATATATTTTTTTTAAAATTAAAATAACGTGAACACATTTCTTGCATAACGCTCAGCCCTAATAGATACTATTATTCTTAAACACCAGGCGAACTAACAAGAATAAAAAGTGTACAAAGTTCACCAAACCATGCTTTTCTTGTCTGTGTAGCACCTGCCAACTCTGCATATCCTTCTGAAGGATCCCATGATCCATTTCAGGCTGATCTTAAAGGAATAGTCCACACATGAAAATTATGTCATTATTTGCTCTGACTCCTGTTGTTCAAAACCCATATGACTTTCTTTTTCTGCGGAACACAAAAGGAGATATTTTAAAGAATGTTGCGATCGCTGATTTCCATATAGTAGCGGTTGATAGTGACTAAAAGTAGTCCATGACATGTCTTCTGAAAATAATAGTTTTGCGATCCTGTCACAGTGTAATGCAGACTTTGCGAAGAGGCTGTTATTGAAAGAAGGGCCAGTTTAAAATGATGTTGTCAACAGCAAACCCACAGCTTGTATGTGAGCAGACAAAAGTGCATGTGAAGAGGGCATTTTCACGGAAAGCATAGCAGCAAAAAATGGTATGTTAAATTTGAATGGTCAGAGAGAAGGTAGAAAATGGTCATTATAAGTGGACCGCAGGGAATAAAAAGCTATAATAAAAATAATGTATTTTATGACCCCTTTAAAGGGACGGTAGCATTACAGTACTTTATTTAATTGGATTGTTTTTTAGCATTATTAATTTGGACTTTCAAAATTCCAATGAAAGCTTTAATAATAAATGAAGCTATAATAGATTAAAGTATCTGAAAACTGTTTTGAACTGACATTATTATAGCAATTGTGGAATTAAAAATGTGGTTATGAAAAACATTTCATTTTGGGGATTTTAACAGATGTCAGTGGTGGGACATCGTTTAAAATCCAACAGAGATTAGGGGGCCTGGGTAGCTCAGCGAGTATTGACGCTGACTACCACCCCTGGAGTCGCGAGTTTGAAGCCAGGTCTCCTAAGCAACCAAATTGCTAGGGAGGGTAGAGTCACATGGGGTAATCTCCTCGTGGTCGCTATAATGTGTGGTTCTCGCTCTCAGTGGGGCACGTGGTGAGTTGTGCGTGGATGCCGCAGAGAATAGCGTGGGCCTCCACACGTGCTATGTCTCTGCGGTAACGCGCTCAACAAGCCACATGATAAAATGCGTGGATTGACTGTCTCAGACGTGGAGGCAACTGAGATTCGTTCTCCGCCACTCGGATTGAGGCGAGTCACTACGCCGCCACAAGGACATAGAGCGCATTGGGAATTGGGCATACCAAATTGGGGAGAAAAAAAAATCCAACAGAGATTAAAACTTTACTGATATATGAATCAAGTTATAGTGTAACATGTACCGGTAATTCTATAGCTTCCGTTTCTCCAGGCTTGCTATCCTCGCAGTAGTAAACTAACTTTGTGTTGACTATTTGAATACACCAGTGTAAAACATTTGAGCTCAAAGGCTATCCTGCTGTAAATGAGGCATTGTGTATTCAGTGCGCTGTGGACCGAACAGCTGAACTCAGGTGTCTGCTCTGTTACCCCAAGGCAAGAGAGCAGACAGGGAGAAAAAGGAGCCGAGCAAAGGTGCTGCACAGCTCTCCTGAAAGATGAAAGATAAATATATTGTTTCAATCTGTTCCCCTCTTACTCTCTTTAAATCCCTTTCCTTTCTGCTGTCTTGCACTCGCTCTCTCTCTCTCTCTCTCTCTCTCATCCTTTTTCATTCTCTTTTGCCTAGGTGCCTAATCAGAGAGAGAAGTCAATTCTGCTGGTGAAAATGATGACCTACATTGAGAAGCGCTTTCCTGACGACCTTGAGTTGAATGCCCAGTTTCTGGACCTCGTTAATTACGTCTACAGGTAATTATGCCGATTAATAACGGGGTCCGCGGCTGGTTAGAGGGTGGCAGGACGAGTTCTGATTGCTGAAGTGGGGCTGGGGGCATTTGGCTGATGAGGGGCAAGAGACATTAGGGGCCACCGCCACCCTGGGCGAGAGTCTGTTTCTCCATAGTCAAGAGCAATTCATCCTTGTAATAACCCATAGGCCTAAATCAGCAGCTCTAGTTATAACCATGCTGGAACACATCATGCATTCCCTATTGACAAAGACCCACAATGTTGTTTGTTATTGTCACGCTCCATTTCACGCTGTCTCAGAAGGTAAATAAAGCAATGGTCTTGCTGCGTGTTTGTCTGAAGTGCTTTTATATTTATATTTTTTCAGAGATGAGAACCTCTCAGGAAGTGACATCACATCCAAGCTGGAGCCAGCGTTTTTATCAGGGCTGCGCTGCACCCAGCCACTGATCAGAGCTAAATTTTTTGAGGTGTTTGATGCGTCAATGAAGCGACGTGTCTACGAGAGGCTTCTGTATATTTGCTGCTCACAGAACTGGGAAGCCATGGGCATCCACTTCTGGATCAAACAGTGCATTGAGGTAAAGACCTTCACACAACGATTATTTTTAAAGGGATAGTTTACCTAAAAATGAGAGTTGATTAAAAAAAAAAAAAAAAATGAATGGCCTCAGTCATCATTCACTTAATTTGTATTGTTTGGGGGGAAAAAAATGCAGTGAAAGTGAATGGTGACTGAATCTTTCGGTCCCTAACATCTCTTTTTGTGTTCTATGGAAGAAAGTAAGTTGAAAAAATGAGGGTGAGTAAATAATGGCAGAATTGTCATTTTTGGTGAATTAAGTACAAATATTAGGAAAAATACCTTCATCCTGAATTAGTTTTTTTGTTTGCTGCACCAATAAAATCATGAGTTGCGATGCACCAATATAGACATTTTGGTAAATACCTTCTAATTATTTATGTCTAATGGCCGATAACTGATATGATGGTAGATATTATGAATATATACCGTTTTGCCCCATAGATGGAATCTTTAGTAACCTGGCATAGAATTTTTCAGCCAAATAAAATTCTAAACAAATAACAAAATGCTAATATTGTCTGGTATGGTCACTGATATACTGTATATCTCTTGTCATTGGTTTAAGCCGAATGCACATTTGATAATACTTCATATAAGCTGCACTTGCATAATTTGCCCAGGGTAATTGCACCATGCATAATGCTGGTCTGCTTACTGTATCACTGTAGCATTGCAATTTTCCCCTTAATGCCTTGATGATTTCTTAAAATTACAGCTGGGTTGAAGATCATTCAGAGAGTTTTACCTGCTTAATTAGCTTGAAGGCCACTGTTCAGGCCTCTCTTGTTGTTAATATATTCACGATGATGTAACAGTTCTGATTTTTGGCTGCTCACACACAAGTCAAGTCACAATCCATCCATCTTAGCCACAGTCAATGCTGTTCTTGCTGGTGAATTATTAATGCTGTCCTACACATGGTGACTGTGTGCACCAGTTCATCCTGCCAAGGAGTTTAGGAATATTCACTGCTGGAGCTTATGTCTAGCCTTTAGAAATTTACGGTGGTGGTATGACCCCACAGTGGTACAAAATGACAGCTGTTAAACAATGCTGAATCATATAGTTGTCAATAGGATCCAAAATGAACACATGCTGATTCTGCTGAATGCTAGTAAACTTTGGGGACTTTAGGGAGTAAATAATATGCGTTTATTCGCAAGTTGGCTGGTAAGTTTATAAGGAACTACAATGTAAGACATTGATTAAGTAGAATTGTAAGAATAAATCGGACCCTTGCTGATGTACGAAATTCGAGCGATTCAAATTAAACCACCTATTAAAGAAACTTGCTTTTACCTTAGTGCAAAATGTACCATCAGAAATTAATCTAGGATGTCTGGAGTTTTTTTTTAGTGACACAGATGTTAAATATTCCTAAGTTCAAATAAATGGAACAAAATCACTGCCTTTTTTTTGGGTCACATTTTTGTTATAGGCAATTTCACAGAGAAAATGGCTGATCTTGTATATCATGCTGCGAGTGACACAATGACCTGTGCCGTGTGACATGAATATGCAAGGAAAAAAGCACGTAATCATATTGCCATGAAGAAAAAATATATTTTTTTGAAAAATTCAAAATGTAGTTTCATGGTCGATAAGAAATGTTAATTGCTGGGAAAAAGGAGAGCAATGCTCTAGCAACGGCAAGGTAATGAGTTCAATTAATAAGAAACACACAACCAGATAACATTTGTAGCAGGGGCGGATCTAAAAAATAATTTATGGGGTGGCAAGGGGGTGGCATGAGGGCTATGCTAATGCAAGGTGTAAATGGGGCCAAGGGGTTGAAACACCAAAGTAAGTATATAATGTATACATCAAGGTATCAAATGCTGGGATGCTATGCTTTTTCTTAGGGTGGCAGTTGCCACCCTATGCCACCCCGTTAGATCTGCCCCTGATATGTAGCTTGAGTGCTCTGTATGTTGCTATGCATTAAAGCATCTGCCAAGTATATAAACTGTCTCCTGTCATTTACAGTGTGGCAAAAACTGTGGACCCTGAGTGTCAATAAATGTGAACATCAGCTTCTTTCTTGGTGCGATCTTCACAGAATGAACAGCTGTGAGCATTTGCTTATGTATGCAGATTTTGATTTGTTGTTTCTGTTCCACAGCTGCTGCTGGCTGTTTGTGAGAGGAACACCACCATTGGCACCAGCTGCCAGGGCTCCATGCTCCCCTCCATCACCAACGTCATCAACCTGGCCGACAGCCACGACCGCGCAGCCTTCGCCATGGCAACACACATCAAACAGGAACCTCGCGAGAGAGAAAACAGCGAGACCAAGGAGGAGGTCAGCTGTGCTGTTTTGTCAATACACACATTTGTACAGAGAAGCTGGTTTGTGCCTCTGCCTAACTGAACCAACTCTGATATAAAATTCAGTTTTACAGCAAAGGTTTAAATTGCATTTGCACTACATCAAAGTGATGAGTTTATGTGCATTAGAGGCCTGCTGTAAGTGTACGTCCTAAAAATGCTGGAAATATCAGGACATTTTAAAACTGTGTTGGAACCCTGTATTGTGAATAAATATACATTTTTAAATATAAATATTTTAGCTCTAAAATATTTCATCAGCTAGAAATTGCATTTTTTTAAACACAATCTATATTAAAAAAAAATTATTTTTATCCTTATCAGGGAATCATGAAAAAACATGGAAATTCAGTGGTCAAAAGGTGCAGGTAGAAATTGTACACGGTAAATTAAATTTCCTCCCATATTATGTGATTTAATGACCTTTATCGCTCTAGGATGTGGAGATAGACATCGAGCTGGCACCTGGAGACCAAACCAGCCTGCCCAAGACCAAGGAACAGGCGGAGCGAGACGCAGGCAACCAGCTGCACATGCTCACCAACCGACACGACAAGTTCCTTGACTCGTTGAGAGAGGTCAAGGTGAGCCATCACCTCAACATATGCCACCCTCACGAGCATGACACACTGTCTCAAACATCGGGAAAATAAAACTTAAAGGGATAGTTCACCCAAAAATGAAAATTCTCATCGTTTACTCACCCTCATGCCATCCCAGATGTGTATGACTTTCTTCTGCTTTTTAGAGGAATATTTCAGCTCTATGGGTCCTCACAATGCAAGTGAATGGTTACCAAATATTTTAAGCTCCAAAAAGCAGATAAAGGCAGTATAAAAGTAATTCAAGTTACTCCAATGGTTTAATCTATATCTTCAGAAGTGATATGATTGGTGTGAGTGAGAAACAGATCAATATTTAAGTCATTTTTTACTATCTATCTCCACTTTCAGATTCTTCTTTTGTTTTTGGTCCTTCGCATTCTTTGTGTATATCCCCACCTACTGGGCAGGAATGAGAATTTATGGTAAAAAAGGACTTAAATATTGGTGTGTTTCTCTCCCACACCTATCATATCATTTCAGAAGATAAAGTTTTAACTACTGTAGTCTTATGGATTACTTTTATGCTGCCTTTATCTGCTTTTTGGAGCTTAAAAGTTCTGGTCACCATTCACTTGCATTGTAAGGACCAACAGAGCTGAAATATTCTTCAGTAAATCTTCATTTTTGTTAAGCAGAAGTCAGTCAGTCATATATCTGGGATGGCATGAGGGTGAGTAATTGATGAGGAAATTTTCATTTTTAGGTGAACTATGCTTTTAAAGGACTCTCGTGTTATGGGGCGTTAGACAGGAATTTGTTTTTCACACGCCAAATTCGTACAGGCTTTTGAACACGGTGGTTTAATATGCACCATTTGTTCTGGCTCCTTTAATCTCTAACCTGCTCTTCCTCATTTGGCTGCTCCCTCATAAGCGTCTCTGTTAAAGAGTTTGATCAGGGCGACATTGGATTGCGTCTCTGAGTGCTTTGAGGTCATGGCGTCATTGATTTCTGTTTAATCCTGGACACGGTGCTGTTTTATATGCACCTCTCAAGCAGGCTTTAGACAAATAATGAAGTGAGGAGTTCAAAGCCCTGACCTGCCTTTGTTGCCCACTGTAGCTACTGTCAGGAACCACAACACGCATTTGGATTCTGACTTATGCTAACATCTCCTTTCCTCTTGTGGTCAGAGGTCCACACCTTTTTGTGCAGTTATGCTCTAAGAATTATTCTGTAGCATGAGGTGATGACCTGTCATGCATATGAAAGCACAGTGATCCCATATGAAAGTATTTTTTGGGAAGAATATAGCTAGTCTTTTTTTTACCTTGAATGTCAGGTGTGGTAAGTCGAGATTAATTAGTAAGCGTGTCTTTTTGCTTCAAATGTGGAAGTGAGAAATGTATGTTGGTGGCAGGGTCAGAAGTAAACCAAGACTCTTGGCAAAAATGGCACCAAAAGTGACTAAAATGCCCCAGATATTTCAAATATGTGGACAAAAAAAAGACCCATGGTGAATTCCTCTTTTTTTCATCAGTTGTCTAGCATGTGGTTTTTGAAGAAAAAATAAATTTGCCCCCCAAACACTGGAAAAATATGCTGTCATAAAGGTAAAAAAAAAATATCCCTTAATTTTTTCCAGTGGGCCAATATTGCCTTTAAAGGGATAGTTCACCCAAAAATGAAAATTCTCTCATCATTTACTCACCCTCATGCCATCCCAGATGTGTATGACTTTCTTCTGCTGAACGGAAACAAATATTTTTAGAAAACATCTCAGCTCTGTAGGTCCATACAATGCAAATGAATGGTGACCAGAACTCAGAAGCTAAAAAATTAACAAAGGCAGCATAAAAGTAACTCCAGTGGTTTAATCCATGTCTTCAGAAGCGATATGATAGGTGAGGGTGAGGAAAAAGATCAGTAGGTGGCTGAATTTGAAAGAGGAAGTGGAGATTTATATTAAAAAAGGTCTTAAATATTGATCTGTTCCTCACCCACACATATCATATTGCTTTAGAAGATATGGATTTAACCACTGGAGTCTTATGGATTACTTTTATGCTGCCTTTATCTCCTTTTTGGGCCTTCTGAGTTCTAGTCACCATTCACTTGCATTATGAGGACCAACAGAGCTGAGATCTTCTTCTAAAATCTTCATTAGTGTTCAGCAGAAGAAAGTAAGTCATACACATCTGGGATGGCATGAATGTGAGTAAATGATGTGAGAATTTTCATTTTTTGGGTAAATTAGCTTTTTAATAAAGTAAATTTCTGGCATGTATGAATGAATCTATGTAAATATTTTAAGAAGGGTGAACCATATAGGCTAATGCTAATAAATTAAAATATGGCAATATACAAAGTATTGCTGATATTAAATAAACATTTATTTTACACAATTACACAAAAGCAAAATTCATTTTGAGATATTTGAAAACAGAAAATGTGCATTATCCGTTGACCAGGCTGTTGGTAGTGTTTGCAACTCACAGAAGGTGCTAGCACTTCTGTTAATTGGGCAAGCAGGCACTTTTATCTGCTTATAATCTCAAATTGGCTAAACGTCACTGATTAATTGGAGATATATCACCTATCATTAAACAAGACTCCTGTGTGTGTTTGTCTTTTTAATTAGACTGGAGCTCTTTTGAATGCTCTGGTTCAGTTGTGCCACATTTCCACCCCACTGGCTGAGAAGACGTGGGTCCAGCTTTTCCCCCGCCTCTGGAAGATTCTGTCAGACCGTCAGCAGCATGTGAGTACTTCACTGTCCCAGTTCTCTTAAGAGCTGAGCTAACACTTGGCCTTTTTCATATGAACAGTTTCCATCTAAATGCAGAGTATGACTGCTGCTGATTTTAAACTGACCTTTTTTGCGATTAAAAGAGTAGACTGCCTGTTTTACTAATAATAATGCGTATCGCTGGAGAAAGGGCATGCAAAATATTGTTAATGGTGTCAGAGGTTATGAACCTGCTCATCTTGTAGCCCTTTGCATGAGTGTGGGGATAGGTGGGTGGGTTAAGCTGTCTTCTGCCCCTGCCACTGAGCTTAAACATGCAGCATTTGCTAATGAGCAGAAATTAAACCTTTTATGCAAATATCAGTTTAATGGACCAGATGTCTTAAGTACTAGACTTTTCATTAAAGAGATTTCATTTGGAATGACTAAGGCTTTAAACTATTACAACATTCATTCAAAATAGAAATCTTCACAACTTTGTTTTTTCAATAGGTATAAAAACTAGGACATATTTAATGCAATAGTTTTTCTCTGCAATGCTCTTCGGTTAGTGTGGGCCATTTTCTTTAGAGTTGGCATGCCTATTGAATATTTATAAATATATATATATATATATATATATATATATATATATATATCTATCATTGATGTTTGGTGTGTAAGGAATTATTGAAGATGTTTCCTGCATCAAAGGGTATTTGGGTTATCTCTACCCTTTTATTATTCTCAATCCTCATCATTATATACTGATCAAACACATGCTGATTTTTTTTTTTTTACTTTTCCTCTCCCATTTTCAGGCACTGTCGGGTGAGATGGGTCCGTTCCTGTGTAGTGGTAGTCATCAAGCTCAAAGGGATTGCCAGCCCAGTGCTCTAAACTGCTTTGTGGAGGCCATGTCTCAGTGCGTGCCGCCCATTCCCATCAGGCCCTGCGTACTGAAGTACTTGGGCAAGACCCACAATCTCTGGCTGCGCTCCACCCTGATGCTGGAGCAGCAAGCCTTCGAGAAGGGCCTTAGCTTGCACATCAAACCCAAACAGAGCACTGAGTTCTATGAGCAGGAAAGCATCACGCCTCCACAGCAGGTGCAGTAATGCCTAAGCTCTTCTTCAGTGTTTGTTGCCATTGATATTCTTGTAAAAGGAAGTTATGTGATTTGAAGGTTCCCCAGTGTCACACGGAATGATCTTGCCTGCTGAATTTTCAATAGCTTCTGTTTTGACCCATCAGCTACAGTTGAAGTCAGTTTACATACACTTAGGTTGAAGTCATTAAAACTAATTTTTTAACCACTCCACAGATTTAATATTAGCAAACTAGTTCTCTCAAGTCGTTTAGGACATCTACTTTTTGCATGACACGAGTAATTTTTACAACAATTTTTTACAGACAGATTGTTTCACTTTTAATTGACTGTATCACAATTCCAGTGGGTCAGAAGTTTACATACACTAAGTTAACTCTGCCTTTAAGCAGCTTGGAAAATTCCAGAAAATGATGTCAAGCCTTTAGACAAATAGCCAATTAGCTTCTAATAGGAGGTGTACTGAATTGGAGGTGTAGATGTATTTTAAGACCTACCTTCAAACTCAGTGCCTCTGCTTGACATCATGGAAAAATCAAAAGAAATCAGCCAAGACCTCAGAAAAAAATTTTGGACCTCCACAACTCTGGTTCATCCTTGGGAGCAATTTCCAAATGCCTGAAGGTACCACATTCATCTGTACATACAATAGTACGCAAGTATAAACCCCATGGGACCACAGCCATCATTCCGCTCAGGAAGGAGACGCATTCTGTCTCCTAGAGATGAACGTAGTTTGGTGCGAAAAGTGCAACTCAATCCCAGAACAACAGCAAAGGACATGTGAAGATGCTGGAGGAAACGGGTAGATAAGTATCTATATCCACAGTAAAACAAGTCCTATATTGACATAACCTGAAAGGCTGCTCAGCAAGGAAGAAGCCACTGCTCCAAAACCGCCATAAAAAAGCCAGACTACAGTTTGCAAGTGCACATGGGGATAAAGATCTTACTTTCTGGAGAAATGTCCTCTGGTCTAATGAAACAAAAATGTAACTGTTTGGTCATAATGACCATTGTTATGTTTGGAGGAAAAAGGGTGAGGCTTGCAAGCCGAAGAACACCATCCCAACCGTGAAGCATGGGGGTGGCAGCATCATGTTGTGGGGGTGCTTTGCTGCAGGAGGGACCTGTGCACTTCACAAAATAGATGGCGTCATGAGGAAGGAAAATTTTGTGGATATATTGAAGCATCATCTCAAGACATCAGCCAGGAAGTTAAAACTCGCTCACAAATATGTCTTCCAAATGGACAATGTCCCCAAGCATACCTCCAAAGTTGTGGCAAAATGGCTTAAGGACAACAAAGTCAAGGTATTGGAGTGTCCATCACAAAGCCCTGATTTTCTTGGCAGAACTGAAAATGCGTGTGCGAGCAAGGAGGCCTACGAACCTTGACTCAATTACACCAGTTCTGTCTGGAGGAATGGGCCAAAATTCCGGCAAATTATTGTGAGAAGCTTGTGGAAGGCTACCCAAAATGTTTGACCCAAGTTTTAAAGGCAATGCTCCCAAAATACTAACAAAGTGTAGAAACTTCTGACCCACTGGGAATGTGATGAAAGAATATAAAGCTGAAATAAATCATTCTCGCTGCTATTATTCTTAAATTTCACATACTTAAAATAAATTAGTGATCATAACTGACCTAAGACAGGGAATGTTTTCTACAATTAAATGTCAGGAATTGTGAAAAACTGAGTTTAAATGTATTTGGCTATAAGGTGTATGTAAACTTCTGACTTCAACTATAGTTTGGTTTGAAGTATCCCAGCATTCAAGCTGCTTATGCTAAGCAGTCATCTCATAGGGGCACTTCTGAATATGGATGTGTTTGTCCCCTATATTCTTTGTGAATGTGTTCTTGTATTCCCTCAGGAGATCCTCGACTCGCTGGCGGAGCTCTACTCCCTACTGCAGGAAGAGGACATGTGGGCGGGGCTGTGGCAAAAGAGATGCAAGTTCCCCGAGACGAGCACAGCCATCGCATACGAGCAGCATGGCTTTTTTGAACAGGTGAGAAACAAATGTCTTTCAGCCATACAGGTATTGCTCCTCTACATCAGGGGTCGGCAACCTATGGCACAAATGCCAGCAACGGCAAGAGAGGAGTACACTATTTTATTTACATAAATTCGGCACAGCCATTGACCAGGAAAATAAAAAATGGCACTTCATGTCAAAAAGGTTGCCGACCCCTGCTCTACATCATCTTATAACGGCATTTAAAGGTGCTGCCAACAATAATGGTTATTCCATTTTCACTAGGCTCAAGAAACCTACGAGAAGGCGATGGAGAAAGCTCGCAAAGAGCTCAATGCCTCTCCTGCTATCTTCCCAGAGTACCAGCTCTGGGAAGATCACTGGATCCGGTGAGTTAAAACAGTTTTTTAATAAAACCTGTCTGTCCCCATCCACAGCTTATATTCAACACTTGAGGCCACGTCTCACTAAGACAGTCTGAGTCTATATCGTCTCAAAGTCTAAATTGGACATACTGACTGTGATCAGAACTTTACAGTCTTGAAAAAAAACAACACATAAATATGGGAGTTAATTAATTTGATTTATGCTGCACCTGGATAAGGAAAGGGGTTGGGCATACGTTCCAAATTTAAATTTGACCAAATCCACATTCCATGAAATTCATTTACAGTCTGGACAATTGCTTCTATTAATTTCTTCCTTTATCTTTTTAAATGTTATGCTTTTTTCTAGCTGTTCTAAAGAACTAAACCAGTGGGAGATTCTGACCGAGTATGGGCAATCTAAAGGACATAGCAACCCATACCTGGTGCTGGAGTGTGCATGGAGATTGTCCAACTGGGCTGCCATGAAAGAGGCTCTAGTGCAGGTACAACAATCTAATCTGCACACACATGCTTGAAAAGTACTTGAGTAATTGCCCTTCATTGCTATACTTAAGCATTATTTTGGGGAATTTGTGCTTTACTCAAATACTAAATCATATTTTTATGATTTCTCCTTATAACTTAATTTAGACCAGAGTACATGTATTGCATGTTATCTTTAGTTAAATCTTTACTCTTATCAAAACATCTGATTA
Organism: Myxocyprinus asiaticus; assembly: GCF_019703515.2. Classification (NCBI taxonomy): domain Eukaryota; kingdom Metazoa; phylum Chordata; class Actinopteri; order Cypriniformes; family Catostomidae; genus Myxocyprinus; species Myxocyprinus asiaticus. The sequence continues at coordinate 19,989,243 of NC_059375.1, forward strand.
TGCTTACAAGCCAATGACATGCACTCCCTCAAATTTTACATTTACTTAAAACAACCAGTGACATCCATTTTAAATGGCCACATCGTGATGTTCTCATCTTATCAGTTACCACAACACAGTCTTTGACCTAAAGTAATATGTTTTAATTGTAACCATAGTTGAAGATGGACAAGTGTGAAAAGTTGACAGACATAATTTAAAGTATAACAATTTCAGGTAACAGGAATAATGGTTTGTTTTACATCTGGTGTCCTAGAGACTAATTTAGTCAGGACATTGAGAACATTTTCATCAGACATGTTTTTTTTTTTTTAACTTCCTGAGACCTTAGCATGACTGCTGTGTGCATTTTCCATTTCCCTTTTTTATTTGTAATTAGTAGCACCCAGAGCATGTGAGTGGAGCAATGATAATTCCACCTGAGTGGAGAGCACCTTTTTGAAGATTCCGCTCACTCAACCCAGAATGCACTACGTGATATGCTTGTTTGGGAACCTGCGAAATAAGCAGTAAGCCTGAGGGAGTTCAAACATTGTTTTAGTGAAGTTGCAAACCTTATAGCCTACATAAATGCAAACTATAAATCAAAGTTAAGAACGAGGAAATCAAAAGGGAGTGTGCAGAGACCGTGAGGGTTAGCAAATATTCCTTTTGTAATGCGTCACATTGCCAGAAAAATCAAGGATGTGCTATGCAAACATGGTAGCGCAGCAAAAGGTGAGCTAGTAGAGTACACTACCATTCAATAATAAATGAATAGCTAAGTATATAATAAGGTATCTTGTTTTGTAATCATGTCAGTGCAGCTGCCAGCTAGATGCAGGCCCGGTTCTGCAGGGTTGCAAACATTAGAGCACCCTCAATTGAATATGTAAGCTTAAAAATACTGTATATTGGCAAAGCATATTTCATGAATCCCGGCGAACACACACAAAATCCCTGCATCAAAATAATAAACATGTATGATCTTGCAGATCAGTGTGTCCTAATTTGCAGGTGCAGCATTCAACTTTTATGCCTTCATTGTACAATTAAGCATTTGATTGGTAAAGATTTCTGCTCTTGCATAATTTCATAGCAGAATTATTTCACTTAATAGACCGCCCATTGCTTTCGATTTCTGCTCCGGGATAAAGTGGCACATAGCTGCTGGTCAGTTTCCCAAAGCCAAATCCACACCTTAACAATAAGTGAAATGTAAAAAATTGATTCTAGATTATTGGTTGCGGATAACATCTCCCGACATTGCTAGCTTCATTCATGCGCAGAGATGATTGTACATTTAAAAAGTAAAAGTTTTCTTAAACAAAGGTAGTGGGATTCATGAATTAAATAATTTGTATTTGTTTTGGATCATTAAACATGATTTCATCTAATATATACAGTATTGGACAAAATCTCACTTTATGCAGGATGAATATTTTTTTATTTGTTAAATCCATGGTTAAACCTTGCTGTACATATAAAGAGCACATGCACAACACATAATCTTTTTATAATGTCCAGATTCACTTTATGCTGCTTTAAAAATATTGAGGAAAAACAAAGGGGGCACATGGTATCTACTAATATAATAATTATTATATAATTAACAGTCCTTTAGATTGCATACAATTCATACATTTAAAATTGTAGGGAATATTAATCAAGCAACAACACTGAAAAAGAGAAAAAATTCACTGCTCTTTTCTGGATAACTTAATATGCCCTTTTCAGCTGAACACAAAGAAATTGCTCATTTTAATTAACAGACCCAAAGTCTGATGGCATTAAATCAGTAACCTATTAATGTATCAAATCTACAGTAGCCTAATAATCATTCTGTGGGGACAACTGAAAAACAATTATGCATTTCACTTACTTGTAAGTGACATAAATGACTCGAACAAGTTGAAAAGATTGTGGTTTTCTGGGTCGGTTGTGTTACTCAGATCCTGTTTATACTGAAAAGCAGGAATTTGCACCTATGTGAGTTTCCATGCCACCGCACATATGTTTTATCACTTGTAGAGGCATGTTTGATGACTTGTTTAAAGTAAATAAAGGTAATTTAAAACTGAAAAAAAAATGTTAAGGCATTATTTGAAGATGTTCAATTACATGCTAACAGAGAAATATTTGACTGATTACAAATGATAATGAAGATCTGGTTGGCCTGATTATCTAACAGCCATTGTAAACGTTACAAAATAAACAGCGAGATTTTATATACTATAACACAAAAATACAGTCACATAATTTCAGATGTGTACATTACTAAGCATTTGATAATTTAAGAAATGTCGGACTATAGTCTATATTTCACCCAAAGGGGCACCTCAGCCCATGTGGGCAAAGGGGCAGTTGCTAGGGCCACTGAACTTAAAGGAAATAAAATTATGCGTTGCATATAGCGAAGCCAAAATACTGCGTCCATGAATGTGTACGCGAGTTCGCACAAGGTTAAGTTTGTTACATTTAATGAGAAAATCGCTCAATTTCAAATGCTGAGAAAAATTAGAATTTAACATTTTTAACACATTAGGACAATTAAATGTGGAAACTTGTATACTTTCCCTCAAGTATGTTTTTGGCTAGACACTTGAATGTTTGGCTAGATTTTGAATCCGTGCCCATACTATCACTTGAGTATAATTTCTATTTACTTTTAACTCTTAAAGGAGTAGTTCACCCAAAAATGAAAATTTGCTGATAATTTACTCACCCTCAGGCCATCCAAGATGTGTATGACCTTCTTTCTTCATCAGAACAGGATTTAAGATTTTTAGGAAAGTATCTCAGGTTTTTAGCTTCATCTAATGCAAGTGAATGGACACACATTTTTGACGGTCCAAAAAGCATATTTAGGCAGCATCAAAGTAATCCACACGACTCCAGTTGATCAAGGAATGTCTTCTAAAGTTAATCGATACGTTTGTGTGAGAAACAAAGCGCTAATTAAAACATTTCCCGCCAGCTCTCTGTAGCTGTTTGAATTTACCTAACACTCACGTGAAGTACGTTCCTCTGTGGTAAACAGCGTGGAACTTCTGAATTCTCGCATGAATGCGCCAACGTGATGATGACACGTGACAGCGACTGGAAGCATTGAGTGTTTACAGGAAGTGATTTTTTTTTTTTTAAAGTTAATAACGTTTTAATTAGTGATTAGTTTTTCACACAAACATATCGATTCACTTCAGAAGACATTCCTTGATTGGCTGGAGTCATGTTGATTACTTTGATGCTGACTAAGTGTGCTTTTTGGAACATCAAATATTGATGTCCATTCACTTGCATTGGATGAAGCTATTAACCTGGGATACTTTCCGTTCTGATGAAGAAAGAAGGTCATATACATCTTTGATGGCCTGAGCGTGAGTAAATTATCAGGTGTGGAGTAAATTAGGAGTGGTGGTGTCTCAGTGGGCTAAAGCACATAACTGGTAATCAGAAGGTTGCTGGTTCGATCCCCACAGCCACCACTTGAGCAAGGCACTTAACTCCAGGTTGCTCCAGGGGGATTGTCCCTGCAATAAGTGCACTGTAATTCGCTTTGGATAAAAGCGTCTGCCAAATGCATAAATGTAAAATGTAAATTATAAGCAAATTTTCATTTTTGGGTGAACTATTCCTTTAAGGCTTGTTCACACCTAATCCATGACTATTTTGCAAGAAAAAACTCTGACAGAAGGTCCATTCACACAGAGTCCGTACAAAAATGGAACTAAAAACTATTTCACCCCAGTACAGTAGGTGGTGCTGTTGTTAGACCAGTCTCCTGTCCGCACCCTTCAGCTGTTTGAGATTAATATACTGAACGCTGTTAAAGCATTTATTTACCTACTTTGGCATAACTGTTTTATTATGTTCTTTCCATGGTGTTGATGCATTTTGAGGAGTATATAATCTGTGTTGTTTATGCGAGTGGGATGAGTAAAGAGAGCTGTTGCATACAAGTAGGTCTAAATTCCAGACTCCCAAACTCAACTTCTCTTTTTATAATGCCTGTATTATTGCCTGGATAATATAACAGTGGTATAGTGATATAAATACACATGGAATAATGTATATTGAGAAGAACAGGTATAGTGTAAAATTTGATGCATATATTAAAAATAATATAAAAGAAAACACTGGCTCACGGTCTTTTCTTTATTTAAATTATTGCAATTCTTTGTTATATTGTCCTTTCAACAAAAACAGCAGTGTGGTTCTGCAATTTGTTTGTCTAAAACATTGCATGTAACCAGTCTTTTTATGGGATATTTTATTATGAGCTTAGTGAAAACGAATTGCCGAACCTCACTGCCATTTTTAATACCATAAAAGGCACAATTATATACATATTAAACAATGTACATTTAAGACAAAAAACCATAAGCAAACTTTCAAAAACAGACCGGGTTTATGTTTGCAGTGCAAAGGGTTAATTGTTCATGAACTGCAACTATTTTTAAGTATATCATTTTCAGGGTGTGTATCAGCTGCACGTCAATGCCGGTGTTTGCCAGTAGATTAGCGCCACCAACACACTGGATTGAGCAGCTGCAATGACTCTGTAAAAATGGCAAAAAGCTCTTTTCTCAGTGGTCAGTAAGTTTTCATTGCAGTCCGAAGAGAAAAAAATCAGGCCACTCTCCTTCATAAAAACCTTTGTATTGTCGGCGGACGATTTGTCGGACCTGCTGTGAATAGTGCCATCGGAATCCATTGTTACCGTTCAAAAGCTCATTTGGAACGAACAATTGCACCGAAATACGGGTTTGGTGTGAACAGGCCTTAAGTGCATACACACTTCTCCTTGCTTTAATATCCAGGTCTAGTCACATAACCACGAACCACAGTTAGACTTTTGTATTACACCTTGGTTTATTATTAGTCTCACTATATTGCAGAATGTGAAAGCACACCACTTTTATTATTTAGAAAGTCACACTAACTGTGCTTGCAGAATTGTTTATGACTGTTCAAAATTGTAGCCTTGCCATTGGTTTTTAATTCATGGGTGTCACTTCTAAAACAAAGTAGAAAAAGTGTGTGATAGGGCTGGACACATTATAAATACTCTTGGCTCTTGTTCAAGGAGACTTGGAATGAATCTATTCAGGTTTCTGTCCTAAGGTGACACCTAATTAAATTGTCCAGCCCAGCAGCCCTCATCCTCCCCTTCCCTCTCCATTCGCTTTGCATCTAATATTTACGGATACGTGCTTGAATAATTGCTCAAACATCTGCTGGGAAGTGATTTGTTTTCTCCGTTCCAGGGCAGGCTGCTTGGCAGCAGCAGTTGCTCTCAGGAAGTTTAAATGTCCCCTCTTTCAATTAAAGGTGGGTGGATAAGACCAGCCACATCGCAGGGTTATTCATCACATGTCTGCAATGATAAGAGCGCACTGACCAGAGAGTGTAAATCCCTCCGTGTTGTCATATTGCACAATGCCAGAAAACTCTATAGATGGTTATTTCAGCCTGGTTATTTGGCTATGGTTATTCAGTTGCGATCTGGGTCTTCTTTAGCGTTGCGTTATACAACAGTTCTGGTCCTCTAATGTGATTTGACAAGCGGTGTTCCAAGAGTGCTAATATTTTGTATAACAACACTGGGATGTTTCACTGTTTGTATCACTCCACTTGTCTATGTTTGTAAAATTCCAGCTGTGTTAATCTCATCAACGAAATCACTGACAAAAGCGTTTTTTTTGTCAACGATAACTAAAACAAGATCAAAAAGATGCATCATGATGATAATTAAACGATTTTATTAAAGCATAGTGTTGATTAAATATCGAAAAAAATTATACTGCAAGATATTGACAGTGTAATATAAATGGAAGATGAAACATCTTGAGATTAGTGTTTATAGAAAAAGATAAGATATGGATTCATCTTATCCAATATTCTAGTATGTTAGGGATTTTGCTGCTTGAGATGAACGTGCTGAACACCGGCAAAATGAACGGCTTTAAAATGGGTTAATTACCTCACTCAAACAGATGCTATTTATACATGAGATGAATCACTAAATACATCATTCAATACCACAGCATACATAATATTACAACTTACATTTGCACAGACAATGAAGCAAATGAACAGGTGAACATGAACTAAGTTATGCGCTAGTCATAATATGCCTTGCGTTGCGTAACTCGTGAATGCGCTGTTTTCGTAAAAACACTACACGCAATGTAATATCCTAAGCTGACTAAACACAGAAAATGAATAGCAGTCTCTAAAGCAGGAAGAATTCAGAATACAGTAGACTTATTTCTTAAAAGTAGCTAATAATTTAGTATATTCATTATATGCTATTATTTCAGGATCTCTTTACAACAAAGACAGTTGCACAGTATTTTGTATGCAGCCTGTCTTTTATGTCTTTGATACATGTTTAAATTAAGAAAATGTTTGCGTTTTTTTCTAAATGTTTGAATATTTGATTAGAGTTTGGTCTGTTATACGTTTTTGTCATTTTGCACATTATCAACAACTAAAAGGTATTATTTTTGGTGACTAAAATTACATGCCATTTTAGTCAGAGTACTGACTAAAATGAATGAATATGCCATGAAGAAATACTGACAAATTTAAAAGGACATTTTCGACTGAAGCAAAAAAACTATAAAAATAAATAAATAAATAAATAAAATTAACAATGAGTTCCAGACAGCAGTTGGCATCATTTGAAACCTTTGAAAAATACAGAAAATAGCTGACCATATTGTGCCTAAAATGCAAATCAAACCTCTTGTTTGTAGAACGGTTGTATTAGAGCAATATCGATTTATTATTATGACTTTCCTCTGTGGAACACAAAAAGAGATTTTTAGACTGATAGGCACAGTCATCATTCACTTTCATTGTACTGAAAAAGGTGCAATGAAAGTGAATAGTGACTGAGACTGACATACTACTTAACATCTCCTTTTGTGTTCCATGGAAGAAAGTCACTCATAAGGGTTTGGAACAACATAAGGGTGAGTGAATGATGACATAATTTTCAGTTTTGGGTGAACTATCCCTTTAAATGTGCAACACCCCCAATGAAAGTGTGCTAAAAGACTGTGGTTTTATGTGTGTCAGGTGGAGCTGAGTTGTCCTAAGGAAATGGCCTGGAAGGTGAACATGCATCGTGGCTACCTGGCCATCTGTCACCCTGAGGAACAACAGCTCAACTTTATCGAACGGCTGGTGGAGATGGCTAGCAGTCTGGCCATCAGAGAGTGGAAGAGACTGCCACACATAGTTTCTCATGTACACACACCACTGCTGCAGGTGAGGAACATCACACGCACGAGCTGACAAACACCCTTTTACCAGACATTTTTCTGCCATTTATTTAATATTCTCTATGCTGTTTTAACTTTTTTGAGCAGTCCAACTCAGAGCACCACTAGCGATCTAAACTGATTGTCAATTTCAAATAATGATGTCTAAAAAGCAGAATATATGGTCAGATATCACCACTGACAAGCAAGTGACTCAGGCAGTCTCATTTCATATGAGAGCGTGTGTCTTTGTGCAAACCCATAGTAGCAGAGAGAATGGTAAAAGCAGACACTTTTCTTATAATTTCCTTTCTCGTGCTCGTTTTTGCATAATATGTCCTCAATCACTACTACTTTTGTCAGACTTGACCCCTTCTTTCTCTTTCCCTCCCTCCCTTCTTTTTTGGCCCTTTGGCCCTTTCTAAAATGTCTGAGATAGTGTTGACTGCACCATTGTGGTGCTCAATAGGCAGCTTGTATTAATATTCAGCAGAAAGAACAGCCTCCTGACTGCCTCATGTATAATCAGGCAGCGCACACAATGGGACGGAGCCGAGGTGATGTGTGCCTGTAGATTAGGGTAATGTGTGAGTGCTGGCCGTGCACCGTGTCCTCCAGGGACTGTTAGAGATGAGGAGCGCTCTTCTTGAGCTCAGCTGTGGTGTGATGGTCAAATATGACAGCCAGATTGAGGAAATTAAACATTGATGTTGGAGATGGTGATTTTGTCACACTTGCTGTTATTGGTAATGGTTGATTGCTCTGTGATCCACATAATTGAAGGGTTGTATTCAGTGGGATTTTTGTTGCTTGATATTAATAGTAAATAGTAAAATGCCACATTACATCTGTATGTCATAAACATGTCGTTCAACAATTTAGTTCTCACTGGACTGTTATGTCAACACTGACACCAGTATACACTTCTCCTTTTTCCTATTGGACCAGTTTTCACTGAATAACTAGATTTGAATTCCCTGAAAGAAATACCTGTGCTTGCAGGGCAGCCAAAGAATAGTGTTAAAATTGTAGGAAAGTTTAGGGTTGTTGTGATGTTCGTCCAGCATGTGTTTACATAGGAAAGCAGTTGAAAAACTGAGCAGACACTCATCCATTCACACGTCTGTGAGGGAGGGCACGTGCGTGTGTGCGAAAAAGGTTCAGTAGGCCTATTTATTTTTTCATTAATTACAAACCCTAACCCAAAGTCATACTTGAAAAACTGACCCGAACCTGGTCCGAATCCTTGCAGGTTCTCAGGTCCCGTCAGGCCCGGCTTGGGTTGCAGACCTCTAGTGTGACAGTGACCATTCCTTAAGACTGAAATTACTTACAAAGTTTGAATGGAGTCTATTTGTTAAGCGGTTCGGGCTGAATTAATTGCATATGTTTAATGCTTAAGGTTAGGGGTTTAGAACAAACCTAAGACCAGAAACCAGAATGTTTGAGGAATATCAATACAGCACTGTAAAAACTATTTGACTTCATTGATAATTGAATATACTTGAATCTGTTTACACCTGAAACCAAACCCAAAAACCAAGTCCAATAAAAGCGATTGAAATGGACGGGAGAGGCAGACAGGAGGGGTGAGACAGAGAGAGTGAGAATGGCACCAAGTTAAAAATGGCTCGTAATTACTTCCCCCATCAGATAGTGTTTGATTAAATACCTGCAAGAAAATTACATTTACATGATGAAAGGGCACTCAGAATGAAGGTTATAATGTGCCATCAGCTGATATTAACAGATAATTGTGAAAAATATTGTATTGCCTAATTTATTTTGTTTTGGGGGATTTAATTCGGCAAGTCCATAGACTGAGTTGGGAACATTTATCTTGTAAACCAGGTATTACTGTTGAATAAATTGTTTTTTGATATGTGTATGTGTGTTTGCAGACTGGCATAATTCATTATCATGGCTCGAGCCAGCTACTCATTGTATGTATAGTAAGCCGTCATGCTGTAAACCTTGTAAGTGCCAAACTCCCTCACTCGCATCTTTCTCTTCCAATTCACAGAGGAGATTAAAGATCCATGTAGCTTTTCAGTAAGCGTGCATGGCTGCCAGTAGTTGTGTATTTACAGCCTGATATGTTAAGGTCATGCATCAGTAGTTTGTAAGGAATGGATAGCATTTTTGGGTCATCACAGTCCGTATTCTGTGCTGGTGTGGTCTAAGTGTCATTTAAGAGTGTGATTAGACATTAGGGGAATAGATGCCTCAGTCAAGTGCTCCCTCTCCCTGCCTATTCTCTGGATAAATGGCTTTAAAATACTTTGATCCATCTATTTGACCAGCCACCTTGAGACTTTGTTTCTCTATTTATATCTCAATAGGAATCATAAGTCTGTAATACAGTTGCTGTAATGGATTTCAGAGTGCTCTCTGTGTGTGGTATTTGGATCTTTGGATGAGTGTATACCTCAGAATTAAACGTCTCTTCGGAGATGCTTTAAGAGTTCCTTTGAAGAGGACTTGAGGATGTTGCATCTCCCCATGAGATGTTTTTGGTAACCACATTGAAATGCTCATAAGTTTACTCCTGGATTATTCTCACTCAGTCAGCCCAGCAGATCATTGAGCTGCAGGAAGCTGCACAGATTAATGCAGGCCTCCAGCCAGCCAACCTGGGCCGCAACACCAGCCTCCACGATATGAAGACCGTAGTGAAGACCTGGCGAAACAGGCTACCGATTGTCTCTGACGACCTCTCCCATTGGAGCTGCATCTTTATGTGGCGGCAGCACCACTACCAAGGTATGCTGGCATATGGTGTCAAAATACTTCACATACAGTGGCCCCAAAAAGTATATGGACACTTAAAGGTGCTATATGTAAGATTCTCAACAAGCGTTTGAAATGGGTACTTCAGTCCAAATTCAAAATATTGGAGTGTTGTCTGCCCCGCCCCAGACTCGAAGCTCATGCGGGTTGCCAGAATGTTGACACGCAAATTAGCCCAACTCAGCATCCGTTTTTAAAGGATTTCTGGGCTTTAAACTGTCTCCATCTTCCAAAGGCATCTCCAGTATTTATTCTTGTTTTACTATGCCTCTGGTCATGGTGGTTTTTAGACGGATGGCGAGGCTTTTTAGGTCGGGTGGAATCTGTTATCTTTGATCCAGTTTGTTTGCTGGCTTCCATGGCTGCAGCTTGCAAACTTGTTCAAATCTGGCAACCCGACGGTGTTGAAATACTGTTTGATGAGTGAGCAGGATCACACACGCCAAAACATAAACAGAAATTCCGGCTGGAATGGAAACTTCAAAGTAGAATATATTGGCTGTAGCATTGTTAACGGAGAAGCCAGTATTTCAACTTAGCATGTTTCCTAATTCTCTAATGACATATGGTCATTTTATGATTTAGTACAGTAAAAATATTACATATAGCACCTTTAAGTCACATACTTTTGGGGGCCACTATATGCATTCACAGTGATCACTTTTAAAGAGTAAATGGCCAGCAGTGAATTTGCCCTGACATTAACTTCCATTATGTACGTTATGACCCAGCAATGACTGCTATGTCAGTGACATTCTAAAGACTAATCACTTTTGCCCCAATTAAAATTGTTTCCATCTTCCTCTTTTTGCAGCCATTGTGACCGCTTATGAAACCAACACACAGCATGACCCAAACACTAACAATGCAATGCTTGGAGTGCACGCCTCCGCATCAGCCATTATTCAGTATGGGAAGATCGCCCGGAAGCAAGGTCTAGTCAATGTCGCCTTGGACATTCTGAGTCGAATCCACACCATCCCCACCGTGCCTATTGTAGACTGTTTCCAGAAGATCCGGCAGCAGGTTAAATGCTACCTGCAGTTGGCTGGAGTCATGGGCAAGAACGAGTGCATGCAGGTGAGTGGACTGTGAATCTTCCAACACCAATATGTGGTCAATAATCTGAATTAAAAAAAAAAAAGACTACATTTTATTTGTATAACACCTCCCATAGTGTAATTGCAGCTCAGTGCAGTTCACATAAAAACAAAAAAGATATCAATAAAAGTGTCAAATTAATGTAAAAGAAAATGGATATTTGGAAGAATAGAAATAGTAAAAAATACACTTGACATGTATATTCTCACATAAAAGCATATGCTGTGTTAATCAAATTCTAATTTTGAATAAATATTAATCAAACACCTTAGCAATAAATGAGTGCAATACTTTTTTAATACAATACTTTTTAAAATAAATATTAAAAAAAAATATTATATTAAAGTTTTAAAAGATATTCATACAAATAAATTGTCTACACACATTTTTCTTGAAATATTGAATTATACTTTTTGAGATTTAAAAGAAATATATAATTTCTCTATCATATTATTGGTGATGTCAAAAAGTTTTTACTTCACTTCATTGCCATCTACTCTGCTATCTGCTATGGATTCACCTATTCATTTTGCTGTTAGCCGGACTCTCTTAATCCAAATAACGCTGCTCTCATTACGTTGAGAATGGCTGCAGTGCTGTCAGAGTAAGGAATGCATTCCAAACAGTGTAAGGAATGGGCTGCTGGGTGCATCATTCGTTTAAGCCTGATTAATGGAGCTGCCTCAACTGAGCTCAAGTCATTAAAGTACCATTGGATTTAATAAGTCTCTCTCTCGCTCTCTCTCTCTCTCTCTCTCTCTCTCCCAGCTATCACTTTGACCTGCTCTGTTCCCTTTATCATTTCTCTGCCACACTCTTAAACTACTGAGATGTCTACAGCTGATGTACTCTGTTGTCAGTGGTGTTGAATTTTGATGATTAAGAATTCTACAGAAGGAAACTACAAGTTCGCACAGTCTGAAAAATCAAACTGTTCTTTTTTTTTTTTTTTTCTTTTTTTTTTTTTAGGATGTAAAATGATTCTACGTGAGAATATGAAAAATTCATATTGATGAAATAATCTACTATTTTGTTGCTCTATTATCAGGGTCTGGAGGTGATTGAGTCCACCAACCTGAAGTACTTCACTAAGGAGATGACCGCCGAGTTCTACGCTCTCAAGGGCATGTTCTTAGCCCAGATCAATAAGTAAGAGTTGATCCCTGGCTTTGTTCATCTTCTCTCCCTTTCTGCCTGTCACTTAACTGAGCCTTCTCTTTATTTCCCTCATTCGTTCTTTCTTTGTCATTAATTGACTCCACTCTCGTTATCTTTTGTGTATGAGTCTTTTTTGAACTGACATTAAAGAATCAGACAGAGAAAGCGAGATTATTAAGAACTCACTTTTTCAAATGGGCATTATCGACAAAGAGTCATTATGGAAGAAGATAAACATCTGTGTGTGCGTGCAAGTGTTTGTTTCACTAATCATCACTCGTAAAACCTAAGGCCAATAATGAGGTCAAAACAGTCGTTAACAGTCAATATGAGAGTATGATGAGTAATTAACCTTATATAGAGTGTCTTCAGCAGAGGATAATGGCATTGAAAACATGATGAGTGATTACCCTATGTCATATTTCTATTGACTGGCATTTTCATGAGTCAGTTAGCATTTCCTGTTGAAAATCTTCCATTTTAATTGGTTTACACCTTAGAATACAGTAGATTAATGTGTATTGTTATCAGGTCAGGTGTTTTAACAGCCAACAAGACATTAAACAAACAGAAAAACTGATGATGATAAGCTGCTTTGTGGTCCTTCAGACTCTCTCTCAGTACTCTGTAATCTAGAGAGACTGATAATCAGTTGGAATTATATTTTTAACCAGTATTCGCACATTATACTTAATCAGGCATAAGTTCTGTTATATGGGGTCTACCGATACATGGTACCATTTGTTGGGTCTTTAAAGAATATAACCCAACAATGCCATTGCAACACTCTACGTTCAACAGGAAAAGTAACGTAAGTTTGCATTAACTTTGTATGCAACATCCAATCATTCTGAAGTGAGAAATGCATAGCATTTTAATAGTAATAGTTAGACAGCACAAAACACAGTTTTGACCATCATTATAATGTTATAAAATATTCATAATTTTTATTGTTTCTATTGTTATAGTCTAATAATTTGGTTATCAAAAAGCAAAATTAAACTGAAAAATAAAAAATTGGCTTAGCATATCGGTTGTCAGACACTTAAAATTAAAGAAGCTGTATGGGTTGTGAAAAGCTAATGCTCTACTAAAAATATACTTCTCTATAAACCCATCTCTTGCTCTCTTTCTCATCATGGGTGAATTTATGGTGACCCCTGAGTTTGCCGCTGGATTGGAATAACTTATGAAATACACACGCTGAGTAATTAACTTAATAGCAATTTGTGAAATCTTTGCGATCAGCAGAATTTTTTCCCCAGCCTCAGCAGGGCCTAATGCAATCATTACATTTTTATCCTTTGTGAATATTAATGTAGGGATTTGATAAAGCAGCACGAGCGCTTTCGGACGAAGATGTTTGACACTTGACTGGGCGTGGGGACTTGTATGCTCTCCAGGCCCGATTTTCAGTAAAGGCCATGAGCAGAAAACATATTATACATGTCCACGACTGACAGAAGTCTTCAGTGGATTTGGGCTCCCCAGACTTCCATTGCAATCAAGTGTTATTCTGTTGCTTGCCAAATACTCATTAAAATGTCCCATTATACGTGATTGGTTTAGTAGGTGTGTCATGTGGGGTAACATTTAGAGATGGTGATGGTGAGGAAAGAGGCTTTAAGCACAGATGATGAGTCTCATCCACTGCTTTCAGTCAGTTATAAAACCCTTTATGAGCCTCTCTCAAGTTCTATTCTTAAATTGCTTCTGTTAAGGGCCCTAGAAAAGATACTCTCAGGGGACAAATTTCTCAAAGCTCTAAAGCATCTGATGAAACAAAATATTGGACTTGGTCAGCTAATTTCAGTTAGGTGCTGGCCGACTGTCTAGATTTTGGAAGTAAAAGAGTTCACCATTGCGTCAGATCCTCCTCCTAAATGCTCCTTGTCATCTTTTTTGGAAATACCTGTAAAAACTTGATATATAATTATCACCCATTTTACATGGTTCATTTTAATCTGTAAGCCAGTTGCAGAAATTTTTGCTGACTCAAGTTTAATCCTGCACATTGAAAGATACCTGAGATATCAAGAATTTTAAAGTTAAATCTGACAAATTTCTGCTTCACCTGCTCATTTTTCTTCCTTATCTCGCCCTCTAGGTCAGAAGAGGCAAATAAGGCTTTCTCTGCTGCAGTGCAGATGCACGATGTTCTGGTGAAAGCATGGGCAATGTGGGGAGACTACTTGGAAAACATCTTTGTCAAAGATCGTCAGCCACACCTTGGCGTATCTGCCATTACCTGTTACCTTCACGCCTGCCGTCATCAGAATGAGAGCAAGTCCCGCAAATACCTGGCCAAGGTAAGATCTCATCTCTGTCCTGGAGACTTCTGTCAGGTCAAGAGAGACTTCACAAGGTTCTCACACGTCCTGGAAAACATGTAATTTTGCAATGCAGTTTTCCAGTCATGGAAAAGTCATTTTGAAAAATACCTAAATGTCCTGGAAAATAATTATTTGTCCTGGAAAATATTTCAGTAGATTAAAATGGTTTGACTGTGTTGCTAACAATGTTACATGTACAAAAACATGGTAACAATTGGGACTCGGAATAGAAGTCAAATACACAAGTTCATATCGTTTTGTCTCTGCCTGTGGCTGCGCATTGCAAAACAACATCAGTGGTTAAGGGCTCTTATGACCTCGTGACTGATTACAGCAGCAGCCTATCATGTGCTTGGCATTTGCGGTCTAACTGTCGCAAATCACGTGCTTGGCTACAGCAGCGCATGCACAGTGAGAAGCGGAACTCGTGAAACTTCTCATTCATAAACAAACAGTGACCTCGTACATGTACCGACCGACTGAATGAGAGGGGCATGTTGTTTGTTTACTTCAGCATCGGCATGTGAGTCTACCTTGTTCATCACAGAGAGAAAAGGGCGGAGGAGCTATTAATGTTTAAAAGTAACTGATGTTTATACATGTTGAGGGGCTTTCATTTATGCGCTGCCGAATACATTGAAGTCTATGAAGTGATGCGTGAGCGCAACCTCGGCTCCAACTTCACACAAGTGTTTTTCACACATTTTTGCCTCACAAATGATGTCTTTGAGTGTACAAAGCTACAGTAAATATTTTAAAACTGTCCAAATTTATGAAGAGATATTGAATGTCTCAATTTATTTTATTACCTTATCTGAGTATACAGAGATCCCAGTTATTGAACTACAGTAATTACATTCACCAAAAAAAAAAAAAAAGACCTAAACAAACGAGTCCTCTTTTTACTTTCTACAATCAAAGCCATTGACATTTGTTTCTCTTCCAAATAAATGTTTTCAATATTTTTTGCACACCTCCCGGTTTCTTGCATGGCAAGCTCGTAAATTCGCCCCTCCGTGACGCTTACTACAACGCTTGACGTGGAGGGCAAAGCGCTGCTTGATGCTGGCGTTGAACGGAGCATTGAAACCTCGACTCAACTCATGTGAAATACGCTTTACAATGATGAAAGGACATTGTTGAAACTCAAAATTACTTTTAGGCTATTGTTGTCTTTTCTGATAAAAGTCATGCCCAGCAGTTTAAATACTGTAGGAAAATGATACAGTAGATCTGCTTTGTTCTTATAATGCTTAACCATTCTACTGAAGTCAGTTGATTTTACATGCAAATTTTAATAAAGGAGAAGGTATGGATGTTATTGGTACTCATTATTAGACTATTATTGCTGTCTTTTTAGATGAAAGGTCATGATCGGCAGTTCACAAACTGAACGGAAGTTATAGATCTGCTTTGTTCTTATATTGCTTATATACTATAAAGTTTCTCTTGGCAGACTTCGATCGTAAACATCTCAAAACGATTCAGTGACTCACTCACTGCACATAAGACGCACATTTGTCATCACCCAGTGGCATCTCCAGAAGTGGTCATTAAACTAATCAATAAATGAAACTGAACAAATTTGTGAAACAGAAGCAAGCCACACTAAAATAGTCTTTATTTTTGCAGTTAATTCTGCACAATTGTCCAGATAATTTTCTATTCTTGAATCATTAAAATAGCTTAAGTTTTTAGCTTATTCATAAAAAATAAAATAAAAATAAAAACCCCGGAAAACATGTCTGTGACTCTCAGCTTTTAAATTTTCAATAATTCAACGATCAGAGTCAGCTTATACCGCGGTTACCACATGTAGTATGCGTAAGTCGCAGTATCTAGTCATAAAAATGGCTTTAGCAATAAAATGCAGAATGTCATGGATTATGACATATTTGGACGGAAATGAATGTTTGAATGTACAATTAATCAAATTAAAATTGTGATATGTCGTAGTTTGATAATTAAATGTAAAATGTATCTGATTTAATTGAATAAATAAATAATCTGCAAATGATGCACGTTTCAAAATGAATGTGTAGAGACGGCTGCTCATACACTGAAAACACCTCATCATGATCATCACGTGCAGTCTTGTGTGTGAAATAACAGAGACAGAGGGCACTTTGAAGCGCACAGCACATACAGACTATGGGGATTAATAATCATACTGGGCCATGGAGGAAACTGGAGGCAAGAGACTACCATCAAAAACACACATAAACGCCAAAATAAAAGCTAGATTTAAATGGACACGTGTTTTTGCTTAAATATTACAATTGTTGGGTGCATAAAATGCCCTGGAAATGTCCTGGGAATTTGTGCCTTGAAAAGAGCGGGAACCCTGCTTCATCATTAAGATGCATTCACCTATTGTCTGCACAGGCTTGGCTTTGTCCAGTTACTTCAACTGAGGTTTCATTCCACTCACAAATAAGAATACTTGGGTTTTCTTAGAGACCCACAATATATTGGTGACCTATACATTATTGACCAATAACTGGGAAAATTGATAATGGAATTGCAACCGATAATTTGTTGGATAAAAGTGGTATATTTGTGTAAACAGGTTTTTCACATACAAATACTTACTATAGTTTGTGAGTACTACTATAGTAGTTTATTTTTTTACATACTGTTTTATATGATTTTAAACACATTTTAGATATTTGTAAAATGTACAAATTCCATGTAGCCTATTCTATCCATATGATGTCATATTGCATGTGTAATAATGGTTTGACTTGTCAGTGCTTGAAATTTCTTGTCAGCTACACATTTTTACACAAAATTTGCAACATTGGAACTTAAAAGTTAAAATACAATTCCAAATTTCCACATTTAAGTGCTTATACTATTTAAAAAAAAAAAATACAGCTGTATGAATATGACCTGCAATCTCTTATTTAACACTGTAGCCATGGGAAAGTGAACGTTTACAGTGACAGCAAAACCCATTTTCCATTTTCACATGCTGTGCAAAGAAATAGATCAGCTTCTTTCAGCTTGTTGAACATGCATTTTCATTTGGGCATTTCTAATTTGCTTTGGATGATGACCAAGAGCAGCGAAGAGCACCAAGATCGTGAGTTGTTGTCATGGTAACCAGATAGATTCCGAGCGGAATGCTGCAAAACTTGAATGAAAGTATCGTCAAATCATCATGCAATGCAATAAAATATCTTCCCTTCCCTGCAATCGATACCAAGAAGGACATTGAGGATATTTAATTTCAAATTTAAAAAAAATCCGTGAACAGTTGAAGACAGGACACCA
This sequence comes from Myxocyprinus asiaticus, assembly GCF_019703515.2. NCBI lineage: Eukaryota > Metazoa > Chordata > Actinopteri > Cypriniformes > Catostomidae > Myxocyprinus > Myxocyprinus asiaticus. The sequence goes on from NC_059375.1 coordinate 20,007,151, forward strand.
GAACACACCTCGTAAAACCGGGACCGACTCTGTTCACCCTAGTTTTCTAACTGCTTTGCTTCTCTCCATGATGTACTGTAGTGATTCCCTCCCGCTCTGTCTTTGCTAATGTAATGAGGGCAATAGGCCATCTGCTCGTGCCATCGCAGCCTGATAAGGTGATAGCGTGTTTAAAGTTTAAGAACCTATAAAGTTTAAGAACCTATCGCAACAAGAAAGAAAACGAAATATTTTTTACGATTATTTTTAGTTTCTTCAGAGCTATGAAAATGTATTTTAGTTTAGTTTCAGTTTTTCCAATTATGTGGGTTTTTATTTCAGTTTACGAAAATGTTTTTTTTACATTTAGCTTTCATTCTGTTCACGATAATAACCTTGATACACTGATGAGCCAAAACATTATGGCCACTCACAGGTGAAGTGTATAAGGTTGATCATCTCCAAACAAGGCCACATGTCAGGGTCTGGGTAGATTAGATGGTAAGCGAACAGTCAGTTCTCGTAGTCAGCGTGTTGAATGCAGTAGAAATAGGCAGGAATAAAGACCTAAGCGACTTTGACAAGGGCCCAATTGTTATAGACAGATGACTGGATCAAAGCATTTCTTGAACTGCAAGGCTTGTGGGGTGTTTCCGGTCAGCAGTGATGAGTACTTTCTGACAGTGGTCCGAGGAGGGACAAAACACAAACCGGCGACGGGGTGTTGGGCGCCCAAGGCTCATCGATGCTCGAGGGCAACGAAGGATATCCTGTCCGGTCCGAACCGACAGAAGGTCTACTGGCAAAAGTCACAGAAAATTTTAATGATGGTTAAGGGAGAAATGTGTCAACACACAGTGCATCGCACCCTGCTGTGTATGGGGCTGCGTAGCCGCAGACTGGTTAGAGTGCCCATGATAACCCCTGTTCACCATCAAAAGCGCATACAATGAGCACGTGAGCGTCAGAACTGGACCTTGGAGCAGTAGAAGTAGGTTGCCTGGTCTGATGAGTCCCTGATAATGCGCCCTGCCACACTGCACACATTGTTCGGGAATAGTTTGAGGAACATGATGAAGAGTTCAGTGTGTTGCCCTGGCCTCCAAATTCCCCAGATCTCAATCCGATTGGGCATCTGTGGGATGTGCTGGACAAACAAGTCCGATCCATGGCTGCTCCACCTCACAACTTTCAAGACTTGAAGGATCTGCTGCTAATGTCTTGGTGCCAGATACCACAGGACACCTTCAGGGGTCTTGTAGAGTCCATGCCATGTTTTGGTGGCACACAGTGGACCAACAGCATATTAGGGGGGGTTGTCATAATGATTTGGCTCATCAGTGTATATACTTAATTGCGTTGTAAAGTCCAGATTCTAAGCTTTTAAAACGACACCTGTTTAGTGCTTTTTATTTAACTAGCCACACTAGTTAAAGACTTAAAATGCAAAAAGAAAAATTATCAGTATTGGCCACAACAAGGTGTTGATTATCAGTAGGCCCAGATGGAATCTTCAAACTTTTTGCACATTTTCTGCAATGCAAACCTCATACACACAAATTGCATCTCTTTAATAGTTTAACGTCCATCTTGAGTGCCTCAAACCACCCGTGTGGACTGACTACTTCAGTTACCCCACTCACCAGTAGGGATGCACTGTTCCGATACCTGGATTGGTATCGGCTCTGATACTGAAGCTTTTAGACAGATCGGGTATCGGTCCGATGAGCCCGATCCAAATCCGATACTGTGTGTTAGTCATGTTCGTTACTGTCAAGCTCAAAAAAATGACATAAAAGAACCATAAAAACACAATTAAAGTAGTTCATATGACTCATGCATTTTATTCAAAGCCACCTGAAGATGTGCGATTAGCTCTGTGAATCACAAAAGGCTGTGTTTAATACGTAAATATATAAAATGCACGCACAGCTCCAGTGCATAAGTGAATGGCACTGCTCCGTTTACACACACACTTGCGGCTATTTTTAGCCTTCACACGGTGCGCAATATTTGAGCGCTACTCACAAACATCTGATGTAGATGCTCAAAAGTTCGGTTCACTTATAATATGCATTTAGAATGGCACTGGAGGTGCTTTTTTTTTTTTTTTTTTTTGCCAGAATTTAAATAAGAAGCAAATTAAACTACTGTGAACTTGCCTACAAACAGACACATACAGGACTTCCTGGATAGTTCAGAATGTCAAAATAAAAGCGTGAGGGTTTAAAAATTAAAGGTGTACGATTGAGATTTATTACTATATATTACTATTATAATATTATTATTATCATTTGTTTACAAATTATAATAATATTTAAGTTGAATGGGTTCCAAAAAATAACTGTGTGAATGAAAAGTGAGCTGATATCTTACAACTAAATTGAACAAAAAAGAGATCTGAAACCTTTAAAGTCCAGATACAAGTTGAAAACATTTTGCAAAAAAAAAAACATATTTTCTACTGATGTCTTATACTGGAATTACTGTTAATTTTGCTGCTACATTATCCAGTATACTAGTTAACTAGTATATACTAGTATAGTTTTCTTAATAAGCTATACATTTATATTGAAATAATGTGTAGTTAGAGGTTTGTGTTTCTTTACATATTAAAGAGCACACTCAATTAGTTCCACACAATAATATAAAGAGATTCTTAACTGATTATGCAAAAAAACAACACTGGTATTGGTTCGGGATTGGTATCGGCCTATACTGAGATTGCCGATATCGGAATTGGATCGGAAGAGAAAAAGTGGTATCGGTGCATCCCTACTCACCAGTAGGCCATGCTACCCAAAGGTTAAAAGCTTCATTCCACCTCTGTCAGTCCAATCTACACAGTTCTTGGAAGCCTGACCCTGTGCAACACCGAGACGCCTGCCTAAGCCAGCCAGTAAAACATGCCGTGATCCCATGGGTCATGATCAGCAAATGGGCCACTGCAGTGTACATGTATGCACCCTGAACTACAGATCAAATGGGTTTCACTCCATCTGAAGCCTTCTAAGAGAAAAGCATATGCTTAGTGTTTTTCCAAAATAGCTAAATGGATAGCTAGAGATGCACAGAGTAGGTAATAAAGGGATAGCATCTTTTTTCGACAGGCCTGTAATTAGTTTTAACGTTAAACCCATTTACCATAACACAGGCAAACTGAGTGTTCATTTGTAGTCCAGTAAACCCTTTCTGCTCTCTGATGGCTTTGTTTAATGGAGGGCATATCCGTCACCGTGCGCCATTTCTAAATTAAAGCAGCTGCAGCAGGTGGGTGCACTGCATTCAGACTGATGAACCTCCAGTGATGGATGTAATTATATTATTAGGCCTGATGAGGGGTTTTGTATGGATATTATACACATGACAGTCTGTTGAGTTCTGTATGCCAGATCAAACAGCTTCACACCATTTTGCTTTTCCTTTTTTCCCCTGTGGGTTTTAACGCAAGGAGCACAATTAGATTATGTCTGGATTACTGCTGTCCACTGAAGCTTCAGAGACATTGGCATAGTTTACACTTGATTAATGAAAATGGCTGCTCGCTGATTATCGGTAATTATCCACAAGTAATGTGGCCCGGGCTGTCCTCTATCCGGCCTCACGAGATGGAGGGTCATTTGCTACCATACCTACTGTCACCATACCAGAACCCACCAACAAAAAGCAAGAGGCGATAGTGGCTTACTGGCAGGAGAGAGGCAGCTGAGATGATTTTACAAGCCATTAAGGCTTTGAGTAGCTATTTCATGGAGCTGATGGCCTCATCCTCAAACTCAGACATGTAGCTTTAGTTTAAAATGAAATGCATTGCCTAGTCTGTCAGTTCCCTTCTTCATTTGTCGGTCGATGTCTGTCTTCTTCCTCAGGTGCTGTGGCTGTTGAGTTTTGATGATAAGAACACATTGGCCGATGCTGTGGACAAATACTGTATTGGAGTACCGCCCATCCAATGGCTGGCCTGGATCCCTCAGCTCCTCACATGCCTGGTGGGCTCAGAGGGCAAACCTCTCCTCAACCTTATCAGCCAGGTTGGTTTCCTTGCTACACTTTTGTTCCTTAGCAGCACATTCATAATTGGATGGTTTAGGTCATTTTGTCTACTCAGAAATTCGACAGATAATTCAAAGTCGTTTACATTGTCTTTTGGTCTTTTTTTCAGCGTCTCACACCATGAGTGTCACGTTTTTAAGACACTTTATAAAGTTAAATATAGTTTGCTGTCTGGTGAATTTGACTGCAAGGTATATGCCTTAACTAATCTTAAAATTAGAAAAGTTGTTGAATTTAGATTGGTGTGAAATGTTTTGAAATTAAAAATAATCAAAGTTTGAGTTGAAAGAAGTAGAATGAACACATTAAGATGTGTGGTCCTTCTAATCAAGATGAACTTATTTTGCTTTGCAATGAGATACAATTTCCAGTTAGTACCCCCTTTTGTTAAATTCATAGTTTTACCGGTTCCCTCCTGCCTCTTTAATTATTTATGCAAAACATTGTTTTTGGGGCAATTTCAAAGACTCTCAAACTGTGGGAATAAAACCACAAATTAAACAAGAGACTAATTTGCCCTCCTTGATGGAGTATTATTTCCAAGCCATTTAAAAAGCTCCTGAACTTCAAAGAGGAAACGGCTGCTCCAAGGGCCCAGAGAGAGAGAGAGAGAGAGAGAGAGAGAGAGAGAGACAGGGGAGATAGATCTGTGCACTTAACCCATGTGAAGAGAGGTCGAAATCCCTCTCTCCTACACTGACTTATTTCAAACAGGCTTTGCATGCAGCTCAGCATGCGCTCTCCTCTTCTCACGTACACGCAGCAGACCAGCGACTCCTAATCTCTCCATTTCAGCGCAGACGCACCCATGCAGTGGAAATGCTTCAATTTGAGATTAAGTACACTTGAATTCCTGATAAGCACCAAATGAAATGGATATGTTTGCACACCATAATCTCAATTAATGGGCTTTTCAAGGGTCTCCTTGTCAAAGGATCTTTGGTTGTGATCTAAGGCATTGGTGATGAGCGAAAGGTAGACGTTTTGTTAAACTCTTGATTTTCAAGTGAAATCTCCAGCGTATGAAGCTCCTTTATCTTGGGCTCTGAATTATTTAGCTGTGCTCCAGTTGGCGCAATGTTTTAAAAACGTTTGGTGAAATATTGATGAATGTGAGCTGTGGGGTGCCTTGAGATGAAACGTAGATGAGGAAAACTCACCACCTTTATGCATGCAGACACCCTTTACATGCCCGCACACACACCTTAAAATATGACTTTTCTCACATTTTAGGGGTGATCTCTTCCCCTTTTCACCTCGTTCATTTTTAATGCGATAATTAACAAGCTTTTAACAAAGTTTTAGCCATGGCTGCTTTTCATATAAAAGCCAATCTGGACTCTGAGGTGTCTCTTTACACCTAAAGGCCAGCCTGCTTTCTGTATCTGCTTGATGTAGATCAGGTTTTCACTCTAATGGCCTGCTTGAGCTGTGTGCTGTGAGACCTGAGAGGGGCTGTGGGCGGTTTCAGTAGGAGCGCTGTCTGCTGCCTCCATGTATTTGTCTTTATACCCCTCACACCGATAAGACAACATTCACATCCCTCACAAATATCACCTTGCCAGCGGAGAACAAGTGATAAGCATGATTTTGAGGATATCGCATAGCAATAAAATTAATAAAATTGAACCAAAGATTTGTTTATGAGTCAGCTGACTCTGTCTGTTGTATATAAGGTTAGGCTCAGAAGCTGGGGCTGAAGGGCTTTTTTTATTTGAAATAACTTGTTGCTTTGGTTATTCGGTAAAGCTGCTGTGTGTACTTTCCGCATGACTGGCGGTGCCAAATTTAAATTTACAAAAATATTTAAAACAGTGTCCCCAAACACTCTGCCCAGTCTTCAGTTGGCCAATCAAACAGGTAGTCTTGCCGAAACTCACACCATTGGTTGAGCCAGTGTTGCTATGTTGTGACACTCAAACAAGCTGAACAATTTTGGATGCGCAACATTGAAAGAATGCTCTAGCATGTTGTGCTTGGCCGACACATGTTTGAGTCTAGGTCGGTTGATTTGCCAATCCTGTTCCTTGCTTTTCCCACTATAATTTCCTGTTTCTAATCGGTGCTGTCAAAAAAAAGCCTAAAATAAAAGAAAAATGTTTATCTTAATGCAAGTGCGTCAGTGCCATTTTGACAATTACATGAGCTTTTGATCTGGAGCATTAAACAGTATGAACCTTTTCTTTGTGATCCTGCTCAAGTACAAAGCAGATCCCGGAGAGAGAGAGTGTACAACTGGGCTTGACAAGCTTTTAGCGAGTGTCATATTGAGCCATGGTTTTAATCTGCCCTTGATGTTTGTCCATCTCGCTGCTTTCCCCTGACGGTTTCATTTTCAAAAGGCTGACTATCTCAGAAAAGTTTCAAAACTTGTCAGCACTATGTTTCTCTTGCTCACTCTGTCCTGAGCCAACAGGGACTATCTGAAATGTAATCTGCAACTGTTTCTCTTAGGTGGGACGTGTCTACCCTCAAGCTGTGTACTTTCCGATCCGAACCCTGTACCTGACGCTGAAAATCGAGCAGAGGGAGCGCTACAAGAGCGGTACGACTGGAGTTTTTTCACATCATTCACACTGAACAATAGAGAGCCCTTCAATTTGTAGGTTAGCTCTCTGCAGGGTTATTATAATTACATTTTAGTTTTCATTCTTAGTTTTTGTGTTTTTAATGTAATTTGTTTTCGTTTTTCAGTATATTTTTAATTAATTTAGTATTTTAGGGCTACCAAAGTTGATGTTTTAACTGCTTTGAATTAAATATGTTTAACATTATTAAATTTCTCAGGGGTGTATCTAGTGTGTTGAGCATCCAGTGGCATTTTAATGTTTAATGAAGGCAGGTTGTAAAGGTTTAAAATATTATAATGCTGTGTAACAAAACTGAAATTAATTTGGTCATTTTAATATTTTTGTTCATTTTGAAGGCGTGAAAATGTATTTTAGTTTCAGTTCTTCCTATTATTTTATTATTTTAAATTTAACAAATGTTTTCATAATGACGCTTCCTCTCTGTGATGTCTTCTCGCCTCAGACTCTGGGCAGCAGCAGCCCAGTTCGGCGGCAGCCCAGACCCACTCTGCTTCTGACCCAGGTCCCATCCGCGCCACCGCTCCCATGTGGCGCTGCAGCCGGATCATGCACATGCAGCGTGAGCTCCACCCCACCCTGCTCTCATCTCTGGAGGGCATCGTGGACCAGATGGTCTGGTTCAGGGAGAACTGGCACGAGGAGGTGAGACATACCAGGTTTTAGATTTTAGAGAGCGTTTTCGTATTCCAGAAGCGAGTGGTAACCTCTTAAAGCACATCAGCCCCAAGCACAAGTTAAACATGACGTGAATGCGTTTTCTGTCCGGTTTGCTTACATTCTTTAGTCTTACACCGCATGCTCTCTGAGGCACATGCACATAGCTGTTTTCAGAGCACCGGCTGATCACATGAAAGCTGACAGAGGGGAACGATTGGGGCTCAGTGAGGCTGAAAAGTGGTTTTGCGGTGCAGGTGGACGCTGGCGCTCCAGTGCTAATCGGGCTTTGGCGAGGGGCTTGCAGTGATTGATGGGTCAGGGGAGTGTAGACAGAATCTGGGGAGATTGAATTGCCATGACAGGGCTGATGCATAGAGACTGGACAGGGACAGAGGAGCAGGGACAGTTGGATGCTCCTGTGGGACACTCACCGGGAGACGGCAGAAGAGGAGGACGAAGAAGGGCAGGGAAAAAAAGTTTAGCAAGGAGAATTGGAGGATGAAAGAAAGTGTGAGAGAGTTGAGAGAAGTAAAAAGTGGGTTTAATTCTCTAGACATTGAAGAAGTGTAGTCCCAGACCACATTAGTCTGTTAATGGCGATCTTCACTTGAAGTCTAGGCTTAACCTCTGCAGCAAAGACTTGAGGTGGGATTTTATTGAGCTCTCTGGTGAACATCTTTGCTGCTGAAGAATTTGTAGTAATATTAGAATGGAAAATTTAGATTGTTATCCTTCACAGTATCCTTCACTAAAGATTTGTTAACCATTTATCCTAGTTTCTTTGCTTCTCTAAATTTTTCATCTTTTTCTTTCCTCAGGTCTTGCGTCAACTCCAGCAGGGGCTAGCGAAATGCTACTCGGTGGCGTTTGAAAAGAGTGGAGCCGTGTCTGATGCTAAAATTACTCCTCATACACTCAACTTCGTGAAAAAGCTGGTGAGCACATTTGGCGTGGGACTGGAGAACGTCTCTAACGTGTCCACCATGTTCTCCAGTGCTGCTTCAGAGTCCCTGGCCCGTCGAGCTCAAGCTACTGCTCAAGACCCTGTTTTTCAGAAGATGAAGGGCCAATTCACCACAGGTCAGAACACCTCTGCATACAAAATGAACCTCATGTTCTTTCTTGATAAATGTCCCTTATTGTACATAATTTATTTGTGCACATTATTACAAAGAATTATTATTTTTTCATTGTTTCATCAAAAAGAAAAACTACTTTTCTGCTATCTTTACCAAGGCCACGTGGACAGGGGGAAAAAAATATCATCCAAAATGTCATAGCTGGATTTTCACGATCTAATCAAATCTTGATGGGCAAAATCGAGCCCTGTCCTACATTATCTCCTGCTAATAATATTCAATTTCACTCTTATGTGTTGCAAATGCTGTTTCATGTTGTCTTCACATCCCAAAACTGAAGTGAAACTCCAGTCATTAAGTGCTCTTGAAGGAAAACGTCCCCTGTGCACAATTACACGTGCCTCTCACTCTTGTCTCTGTTCTGCATAACCACACCTGCTCGGTGTTTACCACAGGCCTCTCCACCAGGCCAACTCAGGGAATAATTGGCATGGTGAACAATGTGATTAGATTTAATGGGATGATGAATAAGAATAATATCCATTGATTTTATGAGGAATATTTTGCCAAAAAGTGTGCCGTTTTCAGCAATCTCCCATTCATTCCTATGAGAAGATCTGCAAAACTTGTCAGAGCAAGCAACGGTAACCGAGGAAGGCAGAGCTTAGCAAAGGGTCAGTTGTCCTTTTTGAAGTGGAAATACTTTTCTAGGTGGATGAAAGTTTGGTTATGGGTTAAGTAATTCCTGAGAGTCAAGTTTACTCCACGTAGTGTAAACTGTCTCTTCCTGATATCATTGCATGTATCATGTGAAAGTTATTGAGTTTACCATCTTTACCAGCCAAAAAAGACCATTTACATGGTCATGACATTGAAGTTGAAAAATTGGATGAAATTTTGCACAGACAAAGTGGAATTCTGTCACACTTGTCACTTTCAAACACACATAAGGTTTACATCTTTTGGCTATACTTGGAAACGGTGTGTATTTTAATGTTCATTACCTGGCTCTCTGTACTTCCATTATAAGTGCTTTACTGTAACTTACTGTTTTTTTTAAGTGAGGGATGAGTCAGAATTATTTTCTTTGATATTCTATACCACAAATGCTGTTGATAGAGCTTGACTTGCACTGAACCTGGACCTTTCCTTTAACAGAGAGAAAGTGCTGTATTTTTCTGTGACTTTATCTTTAAATCCCAAATGTCAGAACCTTAACCCCCCAGAGGTATGTTTGATGTCTCTCTCAGTGTAGGGGAGAAGTTGGCATGGCTCTTTCCTCAAGCTAGTCATGTACACACTGCACAACAGTTACCTTCCAGTACCCCTGGTGTAGACCTGACTCTCAAAAAGCACAGCAAAGGAGCATGTGTGATCCAAAGCCTACTGTTAAAACAAACTCCCCCTCAGCTGTCCTCTGCACAGGAGAGCAGAATATGTTTATACTTCTCTCCCCTGTCCACCTGTAGCTCCTCCAGCTCAGTATGCCTTGAACACTCTTAAACTCTCTTTCCATATTTTAAGCCCTATCCTGAGGCCAGTGTGTGTGTGTTCATTGCTTTGGAGGACTGTTAAGGTTGTAAGGGTGTAAAACAGATGTTGTGGTGCCAGCTGTCTCTGGGCAGTGAGACATGGCCAGTGCCCTGAGCTCTTTCTGCCCACCTGGCACTGTGTGCCACTGGGAATGATTTTTGGAGGGGAACCATCAAAGCGAGCAGCCCCTTTCGTTCTGTTTCCTCCACCCTTTTCTTTGACGCGTCTCCTCCAAGCTCTCCGTTCCCCACTGTTGGAAATGGAGTATTCACAATATATTTGCAGTTAATTTGCTGCCGATTATAAGATTAAACAAAATTGTGAATGTCACAATGATTTTATTGCACTTTCGACTCATGAGTATGAGAGTGTTAAGAGTTGTTTTAAAAGCGTTGTAAGTTCGATTCATTACCGGAATCAGTTCAAACTGTCCATTTAAATGTTTTGATTCAAAACTCTGATTCAGTGATTATCTGATCTCGGATCATTTGCATCTCTCAAAAGTGTTTACAGAAGTCTCCATTTGGCATTTTGGTCATTTATTTATTTATTTGTTTATTCATAAATTAAAATGTTTTAGTAAAAATAAATACCAGTAAATATCACTGTTTATATACATTTGCATTAAACAAGGATGGATTTTTTTTTTTTTTTTTTTACTGAAATAATGGTTACTCTATTTATAAAACAAAAGTCAACCTTTTAAGCCATTTGGTAGCAAATGCATAAATACTGAGATATACTGTATAATGAATTTCATCAAAAAGCTAAAAAAAAAAATTAAGAGGTAACTGGTTAGCAATATCACCCAGCCTTAATGAAAAGTAATGTCAAAGCTAAAAGAAATACTGGATGTGGTGTTAATGTTTTCTGAAATGTAGTGAGGTTATGCCATTTCTCTAACATTATTGTCTGCAATGATCTGAAGCAAGAGCATTTCAGGGCTCCTGTCATGCTGTACACTGTGTTCACTCAGGCATTACAGTGATGGAATTTAAAGTAGAGAATTCACTGGAGACTTCTGCACAGTGAGCGGCGCAGCCAAGGGGGGAGGGGGGAGGAGAGTATTTTTAGTGCTTGGCCACCTCCACAGAGCATTATTAGGTGCACAAAACTTCCGCCTTCGGTGTATCTCTTGCACAGGTCAGAGAGCAGAGACTTTGTTTTCCACAGCAGTGGAGAACTCAAATCCCCCATGAGTTGAGCTGATCCCAGGTCAGTGAGACAGTACTCCCCTGCCACACTCCACAAAAAACAGCCAACAGGCCAACAAATGTGCAACATTTATCAGAACAGAACTTGTGCTGCCCAGGAGGTGCTTGTGAGCAGTGTTATCTGAAAAACTTCTCACTTCAGGGCATAGTCTGTTCATTTTTTTTTCTAAATTGATTACAGCAAGTCAACTGCTGAGTGTAGCTGTGCATTTCAAGTCAAATCACTTTCATATTGCTCACTGGTCATTAAGCACCTAAACAGTCTTTAAGTCTCCAGAATGTGTCAGAAAGGCCATGATTACAGAGTGTGTCTGATTCTATAAGACATCATCTAATTCAGGGTGTGGAAATGGGTGGCAGCAGTGTTGCTTATGGCAGCTAATCAAAATGTCACACAAGACATTGACATTATTATAAGTGTCATCCGGGCAGTAAGAGTCTTTAAATGGTCCATAATTATGCAGCTACATCTCACTGGCTTTACCCTGAAATGAGTGGCAGCTTAATGCAAGAGAGTTTTGAATTAAAGTCAATGATTGGTCTATATAACGTTCCTGCTGTGCCAAGTACAGTGGCATGCAAAAGTTTGGGCACCCCTGATCAACATTTCTGTTGTTGTGAATAGCTAAGCGAGCAAAAGATGGCCTGATTTCCAAAAGGCTAAAAAGTTAAAGATGACACATTTCTTTAATATTTTAAGCAAATTTACTTTTTTATATTCATCTTTTACAGTTTCAAAATAACAAAAAAAGAAAAGGGCCCGAAGCAAAAGTTTGGGCACCCTGCATGGTCAGTACTTAGTAACACCCCCTGGCAAGTATCACAGCTTGTAAAAACGTTTTGTAGCCAGCTAAGTGTATTTCAGTTTTTGTTTGGGGTATTTTCGCCCATTCTTCCTTGCAAAAGTCTTCTAGTTCTGTGAGATTCTTGGGCCGTCTTGCATGCACTGCTCTTTTGAGGTCTATCCACAGAATTTCAATGATGTTTAGGTCGGGGGACTGTGAGGGCCATGTCAAAACCTTCAGCTTGCACCTCTTGAGGTAGACCATTGTGGATTTTGTGGTGTGTTTAGGATCATTATCCTGTTGTAGAAGCAATCCTCTTCATCTTCAGCTTTTTGGTGTGATGTTTGCTTCCAGAATTTGCTGGTATTTATTTTAATTCATTCTTTCCTTTACCAGTGAAATGTTCCCCTGTGCCACTGGCATCAACACAAGACCAAAGCATGAACGATCCACCCCCGTGCTTAACAGTTGGAGAGGTGTTCTTTTCATGAAATTCTTCACCTTTTTTTCTCCAAACATACCTTTGCTCATTGTGGCCAAAAAGTTACATTTTAACTTCATCAGTCCGCAGGACTTGTTTCCAAAATGCATCAGGCTTGTTTTAGATGTTCATTTGCAAACTTCTGACACTGAAATTTGTTGTGAGGATGCAGGAAAGATTTTCTTCTCATGACTCTTCCATGAAGGTCATATTTGTGCAGCTGTCGCTGCACAGTAGAACAGTGCACCACTACTCCAGAGTCTGCTAAGTCTTCCTTAAGGTCTTTTGCAGTCAAATGGGTTTTGATTTGCCTTTCTAGCAATCCTACGAGGAGTTCTCTCTGAAAGTTTTCTTGGTCTTCCAGACCTCAACTTGAACTCCACTTGAACGCCATAGCCCTAACAAGCTAGTTAAGGTCTGAGACCTTGGTAAAAGTTATCTGAGAGCTCAAATCTCTTGGGGTGCCCAAACTTTTGCATGATGCTCCTTTCCTTTTTTTCACTCTAAAATTGTACAAAATAAAAATAATACACTAATATTGCTTAATGTTGAAATGAATGTTTCATCTTTAACATTATGCCTTTTGGAGATCAGTTCATTTTCTCACTTAACTATTCAGAGCAACAGAAATTTTGACCAGGGGTGCCCAAACTTTTGCATGCCACTGTACATGATATAATTATAAAAAGGATAATTCTGATTATAGGTGCTAATTTGTCTATATGGCATTCCAGCTGTGCCAAAATACATTATATAATTTTATACCACGGGTCTGTTGAATGCTTGATTCTGATTGGTTGACGGACATTCTAAGGTGTGCAGTATTTTTCAAGGAAACGCACAGCTATGAAGTATTTCCAGGTCTTGACCACATAACGGTTCTATATCACTTCGCCAAATTATTTCAGTTATTTCAAAGAGCCCTACAGGCTACCACAACAAAATACTTTTGTTGAATACGCACTTACACACGCACACACGCCGAGACTCCAGTCAACTGACAAATAGAGCCGCACCTCCGCGACTTGATCAATACAATAATTTCTATTATCTGAAATAACTTTTAATGTTTCAATATATTTCGCCCTAATCAGCCTCACAGTGGAAAGCACCGCGCTACCCCCCTGCCTCAGTTTCACACACACACACACACACACACACACACACACACGCACAGAGAGAGAGAGAGAGAGAAAAGCAGCGCAAGCCTCTGTTGCTGGTTCTAACATGACGTTTTCGAATTAGCAACGAAGGCTTGAGCTGATACACTTGGTCAATACAACAGTTTCTATATTATCTGAGATATCTGTGGGAAAAACCCTCGAGTTCCCTCTCTCACAGACACACACACACTCGTGGACACACATTATATGCTTAACGCACACACTTAAGGCCCAAACATTCTCGTGAGAGAAAAACGGAGTCGTCATGTCAGCGTACTCCTGTATCTCAGTGGGGATGAAAAAGAGTTGTTAAGGTTTATAACGGGAATATGGCGATTTTGAAGCGACGTTACTTCTGACAAGAGTCGTAAAAAAGAAGGTAATCTCAGAAGTGATCTCTTTCATTTTCAGAGTTCCTCTCTTTCGATCCCTCAAATACAAACTCTCACACACATGCACAAACGCACTAACTTGTTACTCCAGTAAGTCCAGTAAAGCAGCGCAATACTCCGTTGCTAGTTCTAATGTGACGTTTTCGAATTAGCAACGAAGGTTCTGACTGTATTAAAGCAAGAAGCTGAATATGTGGCGGAAGAAAGTATTTCCACTCACGAGCGTTTTACGGACGAAAACCAGAAAATTTCTTGAGATAAAACCCTGAACGATGTCTTAAGATGTGGTAACCGTGGTATAAGCGGAATAATTGACTCCGGCCCGTTGAATTGTTGAAAAATAATGCACACCCGAGGTGCAACGGTCACAACATTACCTCCTCGGCTGTGCATTATTTTTCAACAATTCAACGGGCCGGAGTCAATTATTCCTTACTTAATATGTATAATTCCGGTTCTAGATGCTGATTGGTTATATGGCATTACAGCTGTGCCAAAATACATTATATAATCATAACATTTATAGTTCTGGTTCTAGATGCTGATTGGTCTGTACAGCATTCCAGCTATGCCAAAATACATAATGTTGTTATTAAACTTATAGTTCCGGTTCTAGTTGCTGATTTGTCTATGCGGTATTCCAGCTGTGACAAAATAGATTATATAATTATAAAACGGATAGATCTGGTTCTTGATGCTGATTGGTCTATACGGTGTTCCAATGGTGATAAAATGCATATATAATTATAAAATGAATGTCTTTGGTCCTGGGTGATGATTGGTCAATACAGCGTTCCAGCCAAGTACACAATATTTTAACAGCTATGACGCAAAACAGTAGTTTACCATTTCACTATACAGTATCCTTAGAATAATGTTCTGGTATTGGTTACAGGTACAATATTTTCTAGTGGAAGGCACTTGAGGAATTTGCTTACAGAAACGTTTTAATGAAACTGTGTCCTTTAATATTTTGTTATATATGTTGTGACAAATGCATAAATAGCATTAAGGCACTTGAAGCTGGGCAATATTGTGAATATACAGTTGAAGTCAGAAGTTTACATACACCATAGCCAAATATATTTAAATTGTTTTTCACAATTCCTGACATTTAACCATAGAAAACATTCCCTTTCTTAGTTCAGTTAGGATCACTATTTTAAGAATGTGAAATGTCAGAATAATAGTAGAGAGAATGATTTACTTCAGCTTTTATTTCTTTCATCACATTACCAGTGGGTCAGAACTTTACATACACTTTGTTAGTATTTGGTAGCATTGCCTTTAAATTGTTTGTACTTGGGTCAGAACATTTTGAGTAGCCTTCCACAAGCTTCTCACAATAAGTTGCTGGAATTTTGGCCCATTCCTCCAGACAGAACCGGTGTAACTGAGTCAGGTTTGTAGGCCTCCTTGCTCTCGCACGCTTCTTCAGTTCTGCCCACAAATTTTCTATCGGATTGAGGTCAGGGCTTTGTGATTGCCACTCCAATACCTTGCCTTTGTTGTCCTTAAGCCATTTTGCCACAACTTTGGAGGTATGCTTGGGGTCATTGTCCATTTGGAAGACCCATTTGCGACTGAGCTTTAACTTCCTGGCTGATGTGTTGAGATGTTGCTTCAATAGATCCACATAATTTTCGTTCATGTTGCTATCTTTTTTGTGAAGTGCACCAGTCCCTCCTGCAGCAAAGCACCCCCACAACATGATGCTGCCACCCCCATGCTTCACGGTTGGGATGGTGTTCTTCGGCTTGCAGGCCTCACCCTTTTTCCTCCCAACTTAACGATGGTCATTATGGCCAAACAATTACATTGTTTCATCAGACCAAAGGATATTTCTCCAAAAAGTAAGATCTTTGTCCCCATGTGCACTTGCAAACTGTAGTCTGGCTTTTTTATGGTGGTTGTGGAGCAGTGGCTTCTTCCTTGCTGAACAGCCTTTCAGGTTATATCAATATAGGACTTGTTTTGCTGTGGATATAGATACTTGTCAACCTGTTTCCTCCAACATCTTCACAAGGTCCTTTGCTGTTGTTCTGGGATTGATTTGCACTTTTCGCACCAAACTATGTTCATCTCTAGGAGACAGAATGCGTCTCCTTGAGCAGTATGGTGGCTGCATGGTCCCATGGTGTTTATACTTGCATACTATTGTTTGTACAGATGAACGTTGTACCTTCAGGCATTTGGAAATTGCTCCCAAGGATGAACCAGACTTGTGGAGGTCCACAATTTGTTTTCTGTGGCCTTGGCTGATTTCTTTTGATTTTCCCATGATGTCAAGCAAAGAGGCACTGAGTTTGAAGGTAGGCCTTAAAATACATCCACAGGTACACCTCCAATTCAGTACACCTCCTATCAGCAGTTAATTGTCTAAAGGCTTGACATCATTTTCTGGAATTTCCAAGCTGCTTAAAGGCACAGTTAACTTTGTATGTAAACTTCTGACCCACTGGGATTGTGATATAGTCAATTAAATGTGAAACAATATGTCTGTAAATAATTGTTAGAAAAATGTATCGTGTCATGCACAAAGTACATGTCCTAAACGACTTGCCAAAACTATAGTTTTCTAATATTAAATCTGTGAAGTGGTTAAAAAATTAGTTTTAATGACTTCAACCTAAGTGTATATAAACTTCTGATTTCAACTGTAGGTACAACTGGAGAGGTCGTACCCAACAATGCCCTTCAGCTGTGGCCATATTCACAATATATATATATAGCGCAGCCCCTCATACCTTATTGCTTAATTTTTCTTTTTTCCCCCTCTTTTGTGCTGTGGTTTTCTTAATGTGGCACATCAGAAGTATGAAAGTGGAACAGATTTTAGCCTATTTGATAAAGACGTTCTGGCCCGGAGGTTGTCTCTAAAATTGGGGACGTGGCTTGCATTCCGACCAAACCTTTTGTGTCTGCTCTCCAAGTTAATGCGCAATGTCATTTAGAAGTTGCATTGAGCAGTTAATCCTTTTTTCTCTCCTCATGAACCTTGATGTTATCAGCACATTTACGTCGCAAGGGGAACCTGGAAGGAAGTGTACCACATTTGTTCCCTGATCCAGAGATAACATCGTCTTTCACTTTCTCAATCAGTTATACTTTACATGCCACATCTACCTCTTTCACACATGCTGTAATTTTTCTACATTTTTTAATTCTATCTTCTCTCTTTTTTTCTCAGCCACCTATCTATTCCTCTCTTTATCTCTTAACATTTCATGTCACTCTTTCTGCACACAGATTTTGACTTCAGCGTTCCCGGCTCCATGAAGCTGCACAACCTCATTTCAAAGCTGAAGAAGTGGATCAAAATCCTGGAAGCCAAGACCAAGCAGCTGCCCAAGTTCTTCCTGATTGAAGAGAAATGTCGTTTCCTTAGCAACTTCTCTGCCCAAACTGCCGAAGTGGAGATCCCGGGAGAGTTCCTCATGCCTAAGCCCACACACTATTACATCAAGATTGCCAGGTAACAATCAATACATATGCACATTGACTCATAGGTGGCTATTGCGAAATTATTTATTTTATTTTCAGATTAACAATTTTTATTGATTCTCATAAATTAACACAGAAAAACAAAACATATATACACAAAAAATTTTTTAACCCCCACTATTACCCCTCCCCCTCCTAATCCCCAACAACATCCCTGTGGTCGCAAATTATATAGACACAGACAAAAAAAAAAAAATATATATATATATATATATATATATATATATATATATATATAAAATAAAATTCATCGCCCATCCTTAAATTATATATACCTACCCCATTTCGCCACGAACCCATTGTACTTCCCCATTCTTCTATACGACCCCTCCTCAAAGGCCGCCACCTTTCCCATCTTTGAGCACCTTTCCTGAAAGGAGGGTGCTCCAGCCGACCTCCAGCCCCTTAAAGTTATCTGTCTGGCGATCATGACACTGGTTAACCCAGTTATGTTCTTTATGTGTCTGTTTTCAATGTCAATGACCGCCCCATCACACAAAATACTGTCTGGGGCAAAATGATACCCAAGTGCCTAATACATTGCAAACTCCTGAATCTCAACACACCCCCCAAAAGATATGGGTTACGTCTCCATCCTCTGATTGGCATCGCCAGCAGGTGGGTGTGTCTTTAAGATCAAGCCTATACAATCTAGAGGGGGTCCAACAGATCCGATTTAAAATCTTGAATTGCATAAGGCACACTCTTGCGTCCCTAGATGCAGTCTTGACATTTTTTAGAATTCCAGCCCACTGTCCCTCCTCCAATTCCAAGTTTAAATCTTTCTCCCATAATCTCTTGAGATTGGAAGAGGTTCCATCCCCCAGACTCTGAATTAACAGGAGGTAATACACTGATGCCTCATGATCTTTTCCAAAAGCAGTAATCACCACTCTCATAGTATCTGCCACTTTAGTGGGGTGAATGCTATTCCCAAAAATAGTACAGAGCAAGTGACGCAGTTGTAGATACCTAAAACAAACTGAGATCTGGGGATCCCAAAATGTTGAACCAAATTTCCAAAAGATCTCAACACACTACTCTCATGTAGGTCACCGAGTGTAGTAACCCCCCTCACAATCCACTCTGACCAACAGAAAGGGGACTTATTAATACGTAGTTTAGGGTTCAGCCATAAGCTCGAGGCAACATTTTGATAAATATCTGAATTAAACACTCTAGACACTTTTGTCCATACCGAGTGCAAATGCGAGATATCGGGGTGTAGTTTAACTTCTCCGGTTAGATTGATAGAAAGGCTTTGCAATGGCAAAATAGGGGCAAGAACTTCCTGTTCAATACAAAGCCTGGGAGGAGCTCTTTCAGGTGGAAGCAACCAATGAGCCAAATGTCTAATAATAAAACAAAATCTTGGGTAGGCCTAGCCCACCTTTGTCAATCGGACTATGCAGTTTACTGAAATGTAATCTGGGACGTTTACCATTCCAAATGAAAGACTTCGCTATGCTCTCAAATTGCTTGAAATAAGAGAGGGAGACATCTATAAGGAGTGACTATAGCAGGTAGTTGAATTTTGGAATACAGTTCATTTTAATAACATTAACCTTCCCAATCAACGATAAATGTAATGGAGCCCACCTGCCCACATTGCTCAAAACTTTTTATTAAAGGGTCAAAATAACTCTTAACTAAATCAGATAAATTTGCTGGGAATAAAATACCCAAATACTTAATGCCCTGATTGGGCCACTGGAAGGTGCACGGCTGGAAAGCCATCACTGGGCAGTACGCTGTCAGAGCCAAACCTTCGGATTTAGACCAATTGACTTTGTATCCTGAGAACTTAGAAAATAAATTAATAATTCTGTGGAGGCAAGGCAAAGATCTAGTGGGGTCAGAGACAAATAATAAAATATCATCTGCATAAAGCAGAAGCTTACGCGCCCTACCTCCTGCTATCAACCCTGGAAAATCATCTTCCTTATCACGGCTGCTAATGGTTCCAGGGCAAGACAGAACAATAATGTGGAAAGAGGGCAACCCTGCCGGGTGCCCCTATCCAGAGAAAAATAATCTGAAATTAATCTATTTGTTTGTAACGCCGCTACAGGGTGTCTATAAAGTAACTTAATTCATCCAATAAAAGTATTCCCAAACCCGTATATTTCCAAAATCTTAAAAAAATAATCCCATTCTACCATATCAAACGCCTTTTCGGTGTCAAGTGAGATGGCAGTGACCGGAGTCTGATCATTCGCCACTGACCGCATGATATTGATGAAACGCCTAATGTTATCAGAAGAGCTGCGGCCCCAAATAAACCCCACCTGATCTATATGAATAAGAGATGTCATAACTAATGACAATATTTTAACGTCTAGCTGGATCAGGGAAATTGGACGATAACTCTTACACTCGCTTGGATCTTTGTCCTTTTCAAGAATCAGACTGATCCGGCTTGTGTCATGGTTGGCGGAAGCTTTCCATTCTTTAATGATTCCACAAAAGTGGAGGCAGTTCTGTAGCATAAGATCTAAAAAATTCAGCGGCAAAGCCATCTGGCCCCGGAGACTTGCCTGCAGGCAGGGCCTTAATTACCTCGTCAAGCTCCTCCAAGGTTATCTCAGAATCAAGATAATTTTTTTTGCTTAGTTGTCAATTTAGGGAGTTTCCACAAAGTTTCTAATATCTTCATCAGTAGACGAAGACGTGGAACTATAAAGATCAAGATAGAACTCTATAAAAGCATTATTAATATCAATGGCTGAGGTAAATATTTCACCACTAGCAGATTTCAGTGAGGGAGTAGTAGAAAAATACTCTCTCTGCTTTATATATCTAGCCAAAAGTTTTCCTGCTTTGTCCCCCGACTCAAAATATGACTGTCTTGCCCTGAATAACCAAAACTCCACTTTCTGTGACAAAATAGTATTATATCTGTATTTTAATCGGGTCAGTTCTCTGAGGCCATCAGATGACATTCGGTACTTCAGCTGAACTTCGGCACTTTTAATATTCCCTTCCAACTCCACGAGTTCTCGTGCTTTGGATTTTTTGATTAATGACTGTATTTTACTGTATGATCCGGCCCCTGAGAACTGCCTTAAGTGCCTCCTAAGCCACGCCCACAGAGGATACTGAGGACCAGTTGGTCTCCATATAAACATTGATTTCAGCCTTTAACATATGTTGGAATTCAGGATTTTGCGAAAGGGATACATTAAAGCACCAACTATACGATTTCTTTTTCTCCTTATGTGGAAACACCTCTAAACTACCCAGGGTGTGATCTGAGACTAAGATGAGCAATCAACAACAGATGAAATGAGGGACTTGGATATAAAAAATAAAAAAAATCTATTCTAGAATAAATCTTACGTACTGATGAAAAAAATGAATAGTCACTACCAGATGTGTTCAAAAGTCACCAAATATCTGCAAGACCAAGATTTTCACACATCCTGTGAAGCATCAATGTTGCTCAAGGGGGTTTACACACTTTTGCTTCACTATGATCAAGGACTGAGTCCATCAAAAGATTAAAGTCTCCTCCCAATATTATATCATGAGGGGTGCCAGCGGCTTGCAACATCCCTTCGAGATCTATAAAAAAGCCCTTATCATCAGCGTTAGGTGCGTAAATATTAGCCAAAATTAACCTTTGCCCCTGAATTTCAGCTAAAACAATGATAATAATTTATCTTTAATCTGTTTGAGACATTTGAATTACAGATGTTTACTTATCAATGTAATGACTCCCCTGCTCGTACTTGAGCCAGCACTAAAGAAAACATGCCCACCTCATATTTACCCAAATTTTACAGCTTCCTTCGAGGAAAGATACGTTTCTTGAAGAAACACTATTTCATATTTCTTATGCTTAAGAAAAGAAATAACCTTTTTATAGGGTGCCCCAACCCATTCACATTCCATGTGGAGAAAGATAATCCACTCATAATAACAGTTGACATTTTGATATTGTAGCGCGGAGGAGGGTGGGGCCGGGCCGGAATGATGCATGCCCGGACCCCAATGTAAAGGGGTTAAAAGGGAAAGGAGGCGGCGAGAACCGGCTTGACAATATAAAGTTTAATGATAAACTTAAAAACATATACAGGGCAGCTGCCCATAGTTCTCTCTCGAACTGCCATCTCCGGTCGCCTTTATCCCTCGCTTGCCTCATCAGGCTGATTGGGGTCCGGGTGTGCACCATTCTGGCCCCGCCGCCATCCGCACTACAGATATATTAGAAAAAATAGATTGTGTGTCAAAAACAAGATTGTAAAGATCACATTCCCCATTAGTGCAACAATCAAACACCGAACTTCCCCCCGAACAAAACAAACAGAAAAAAGAAAAACGCACGCATTAACCCCGCGCACGACAGCGTCCGATCGGCGTCCATCCCTCTAAACTCAAAAAATCCATGTACGCCTACGAGAGTCCCCGCGACAGCTTTGCCATCGAATTGCTCAAGTCCCGTGCTTCTGTACAAATTTTGTGAGGCAAAATTACATAACAGAAAATACTTTGTAAAACAAACTCCAGCCAATAGGCAGAATAAACACAAAGAACATGTAGATTCATTCACAGAACTGTTTCTAAGGTGTGTTCCTCCACAAAACAAGCTCTAGCCGCTAGCGGAACCAGCACAAAAAAGAAAAAAAGCAGTTCAGTTTCTTCAGGCAGTCAAACGAGTGTTCAGTGAACTGGCTGTTCATGAGTGCAGCAGATTACTTAATCCTTCCAATGTCCTGTAAAAAATATTCCACAAAACAATCTCCAGCCAATAGGCGGAACCAGCACAAAAAGAAACAAAACAGGCGTCCCGTTTCCTCGGTCAGTCAAGTTCACATAAGAAACACACCATGATTTCCTCGGTCCATCAACTTTTTAAAAGACATCGCTTGTTGTGAGCATGTAGATATTTTGCGGCCATCCTTAGGATCCATTCTCAATCGGCTGGGAACTTCAGTGTAAAAGCGATCTTCCATCAATGCAAAAGTTTCTTGAAGTGTTATTCCACAAAACAAACTCCAGCTGCTAGGCGGAACCAACACAAACAGAAACAAAAAAGGCGCTCAGTTTCCTCAGACAGCCAAACGTATGTACAGCGAGACAGCTCACTTGTGGGCCACATGAGAAACACCAAATGGTTTACTCACCCCATTGTTTCTATGAAGGACAATGCTTGCTTGGGACATGTAAATACTTTGCGGCCATCCATAGTATCTATTCTCAGTTTGGCCGGAAACATCAGTGCAAAAGCGATCTTCCGTTGATGTAAGAGTGTCTTGCAATCCTTGAATCTATCACGTTTCTCTCTTGTTGAATTCGCAAAGTCTGGGAACAAGAAAATGTTGTGATTCTTCCAAGAAAGCTTTCCTTTGCTCCTCGCTTTGCATAATACAAGATCTTTATCGGATGATCTCAGAAATTTGGCCAGAACTGATCGGGGCCTGTCTCCCTCAGCAGATCTATGAGCCGGGACTCTGTGAGCTTGCTCGATTTCCAGTTTATGGCCTGTTATGTCGAGCAGACTCGGGAAGAGTTCTTCTAGGAATTTCCCCATATCTCTACCTTCTTCATGCTCAGGAATTCCAAAAATTCGGACATTGTCTCACCGGCTACGAATCTCAAGATCTTCCAGGTTTTCCAAAATGCGTTCCAAGTCTGTCTTGGTCGCTAGCGGATTAGCAGCTAATTCCCTCTCCGATGACTCCAGATAATTGATTCATCTCTCGACGTTCCCAATTCTTGTAACCAACACGGAGAATTTCGTTTCCATCGCCGTAATCGATCGACGTATTACAGCAAGATCCTCTAAGTTAGCAACAACCTTCGTCAGCATCACAGACATACTCGCCGTTGCCGCTGAATTTTGCCTGCCGCACCATCCAAACTGAGTCCCTGGTCTGTGGGCCTGTCAGAGGTTTCAGCTTGAGCACGTAAGTGTCTTTTAATATCTCCAGAGCCCGAGGATTTTGAATTCTTTGCCATGTTGACTTCAAAGAACAGATATGTAGCAGAGTGTATCGAATCTCACCAGATTATAATATAAAAATAATTAAAAACCAGCAAAGTGCGCAGAGCTCGCCGTTTACACGTCCGTTCCTCACATGACGTAACATGAATTTTTTATAGAACCTCTCCTTGGAATTATAGCTAGGGACCAGAGGCAGAAATTAACCAGGGCTTGGGGCAATAATGCCACCAAAAGTAACAAAAATGCCACCTGAAAGGAAAAATTTGTGTCAAATCCCCCCATAAAAAATAATTTTATGTATTTCTTAAAATTCTATTCTAGGCCTAAAAAATTATTCAAATTATTCAGACTGTTTTAAAGAATTGATTAAATTGAAGTATTTTTCAGATTAACATTTTTATTGGTTGCTCCTTCAGCATGACACATAACACAACAAAACGTTCATGTACAGAGTCAATCTTTATCCCCCTTAAACCCCATTATTTCCCTTCCCCCCCTCCCAATCCCCAACCCCCAATAAACATCCCTGTGGCCAAGCCAGAGTACACAAGCAGATCAAAATAAATAAAATAATTTATATAATATATATATGTGTGTGTGTGTGTGTGTGTGTGTGTGTGTGTGTATATAAAATAATAATAAATACACACATTTAAAACAATAAGTCCCTCTCCACAGCATCCCCCCCCCAAAATACCAAGTTACTACACCACTTTTTTTTCAAACAACTTAAACTTAACTTATAATACAGAGTCTGGGGCAAAATGAAATTTTATGCCCAATACGTCCCACATAAATCTCTGAACCCTCAACCAAAATTCTTGGATCTTAACACACCACCAAAAAACATGGGTTGTGTCACCATCTTCTCATTGGCATCGACAGCAAGTGGGTGTGTCTTTAAGACCAAGCCTATACAATCTAGAGGGGGTCTAGTAAAATCTATGTAAAATCTTAAATTGCATAAGGCGCACCTTTGCGTCTTTAGATTTAGACTTGATGTTTTTTAGAATCCTAGCCCACACTCCCTCCTCCAATACTTTCTCCCATAATCTCATGAGAGAAGATGAAGCTCCTTCCCCCAGACTCTGAATTAGCAGGGAGTAATACACTGATGCCTCATGACCTTTTCCAAAAGCAGTAATCACCACTCCAGAGGATCTGCCACATTAGGGGGGTGATTAAATTGAAGTATTGACAAACATTCACAACAACATGAAATCCCATGCTGTCCCAGGCTGGTTTGTGCAGCTTATTGTGGTTTAATGTTGCTCTAGCTATTGGATCAGCATGAGAATCTCAGTTTAAGAAACTGCTGAAAAATCACAAAAAAACGTGAGCCAAAAATGAACTTTTTTTTCTTATTTTTCTGATTTGACATGATATATCTCAGGGTGTAAATAAGGTAGCTCTGAAAAAATGCTTTTGTTTTGTTCCCAATCATGTCACCTTTAACTGAGTAAAAGTTTGTGTTGATACGACATAGCAATCAAAAGTTATAGCATTACAAATGTCATTTATCCTAGTGTCCAAAAGCCTCTCCAAACATATAAAACATAATAATTGTACATAAGAACTATTACACATGCAAATACAACAACTAAAGTATGCTCGCTCTCCAAAGCATGCAGGCATGTGTAATGAGATCTCATTCAGTTTCATTCTGTGTCATGTACTTGGCGCCATCTCCTGGTGACTATATGTTATTAGAGTGAACGATCCTCCCTGCCCATATTTGGATAACTTCTCTGGTTGCAGTGATCTCAATCCCAATAGGACTGGTTTAGGATTGGTTATGACGCTGGACAACGTACTACATAATTTCCGATGACATTATCTGACGTTATCTGTATTCTACTCTTTGATATCTTTCCAACGACATATGACACATGGGAGTTTTTTACCGATTACAATTAAATGTGCAGTGCAAAATAATTAATAAATTAGCAAAACAGAACACTTCCGATTTGTCTGCAAATTTCAAAGCACTTGTTCAGTTTTGGTCATAATGTCTAAATGCATTGTAAAGTACAGCTTCTAAGCTTTAAAACGATACCTATTTTGTGTTGGTCAAGTAGTTGAATTTAATTGATCAACACAGAAGAATAGCTGGCCTTTCATTTCTGACATTGGCTGAGACCTTAATTCTCAGTGATTACAGCAGAACTTACCAATCTCTACCTGGCTATTCCTCTCCCTCCTAAGGTTCATGCCCAGGGTGGAGATTGTTCAAAAGCACAATACAGCTGCTCGTCGTCTCTACATCCGTGGGCATAACGGGAAGATCTATCCATACTTGGTGATGAATGACGCATGTCTGACGGAGTCCCGCAGAGAGGAGCGTGTGCTGCAGCTCTTAAGGCTACTCAACCCATGCCTGGAGAAGAGAAAAGAGACCACCAAGAGACACCTCTTCTTCACAGGTACTGCAGCCAGTCCACATTACACAGAAGTCCTATATTCATGTCAGTATACAAGACATGACATTCCACTTGATTGGTAGATGAACTGAGATAAACTTACAAATTATGACATTTGAATTTTAAATCATACCCTACCAATCAAAATGGTGGACACACTTGACTGAATTCATGTTTCTCATGATCTTAAAAACCTTTTGATCTAAAGGCTTAGCGGAGCTTGCATTATTGGTCAGTGGTTGCAAGTGGGAAAAGGTGCAAGCTCCAAATATTAGATTAAACCTCCATCAAATGGAAAATGTCCTTGTTCATGGCATATATATTTATTTAGCTAAAGCTAATTTCCCCCAGAATATATTCCTAAATTATTTCAGTATATATTCCAAAGCCTTGTCTGCATACTCAGCCATGGGTGCATAGCACCCATTGTAGCTCAGTTATAGACTAAAGGCTATAAATTGTGCTTGGGTTAAAAAAAAAAAAAAAAAAAAAAAACTTTACAAAAGTACATTATTAATTTTTTTTCCCCATGCTTCTTTTTGGGTTATTTATTTATTTTTCTCCCCAATTTGGAATGCCCAATTCCCAATGTGCTCTAAGTCCTCGTGGTGGTGTAGTGACTCGCCTCAATCCGGGTGGTGGAGGATGAATCTCAGCTGCCTCCGCATCTGAGACCATCAATCCGCGCATCTTATCACGTGGCTTGTTGAGCGCGTTACCGCGGAGACATAGCGCATGTGGAGGCTTCACGCTATTCTCCACGGCATCCACGCACAACTCACCACGCCCCCACCGAGAGTGAGAACCACATTATAGCGACCACGCAGAGGTTACCCCATGTGACTACCCTCCCTAGCAACTGGGCCAATTTGGTTGCTTAGGAGACCTGGCTGGAGTCACTCAGCACACCCTGTATTCGAACTGGCTACTCCAGGGGTTGTAGTCAGCATATTTACTTGCTGAGCTACCCAGCTCCCCCCCCCCCCCTTTTTGGGTTATTTAATACTTTTGATGATTACACAATTATTCTAAAATTTGGGAAATAGTAATGAGTATGTGTCCAAACCTTTGACTGGTAGTGCATAGATTATCAGGATGCCTATTTAGAATTGTGCCATGCTTTTATTCAGATCTGACCTTAAATTTTGCCTCAGTATTGAGGTGTTGAAGCATGTTTGAATGCTGTCCGTTTGCTCTCGGTTTCAGACTGAGTGGCCTAGTTGCTCTCAGACAGATTGGGGAGATGGAGAATAGAGGAGAAGAGAAAGAGGCGAGATTGAGGTGAAAAGTAGCAGAAGAGTGTAGCCTGTGTAGTGTTAACAGACAAGGAAACAGAGGGTACAGGAGCCGAATGATTAAAAAAAGAGGTTGCTGTTCTCCCTGTGGAGACAGAGGGTCGCAGATCTAAATTGTCTTTCTGGTGACAGACACTAAGATAAAACTCTCATGTCAAAGGTCAGGGGTGGCACGTGTCGTTTTTCCCTGAAATACCTGTTTTGTTTTTGGTTTAGAGGCATTTTAGGAGACAAGGTTAGATTTCAGCCAAATAGAATCTGTAAGACAGCTTTTAAGGAAAATGGTCAGAATTGTGGATCAGAATTAGAAAAGCTGCTGAAGGTTCATTCTGTAGCTCATAGCTGTCCAATTACAGGTTAACATGCAGCTTTAAATTGCATAAGTACAATACAATACATAAAATGTCAGTACAATACATCTTTAAACCTGTTCTCTTTTTCCAGTCCCAAGGGTGGTAGCAGTGTCTCCTCAAATGCGGTTAGTGGAGGACAATCCATCGTCTCTGTCTCTGGTGGAGATCTACAAGCAGCGTTGTGCAAAGAAGGGGATTGAGCACGACAACCCCATCTCCCGGTATTATGACAGGCTAGCGACCGTTCAGGCTAGAGGAACCCAAGCCAGCCATCAGGTATTCAAGGAATAGATGTGTATAAGCTAGTTTGTCCTGGATGAAAAGACGCATAACTGGATGAATCTTATGAAACTGTCAACTTGTCCGGGTCATATTTCACCCCAAAAATCAAAAGTTTTAAATGAAGCTTATTATTATTATGTAAATAGTAAAAAAATAAAAATAAAAACACATTCTCATTACTGTACTGTGAAAAAATAATGATCAAATATTTAAATTGTAAAAGTATTTATGAATATTGGTGGAATTGTTTGTATTGCCTTCAGTTTATTCTGATTTAAATAAAGAAATGTATACTACAGGTTTATTTTTTTTTTTTTTTATACCAATACAGTTAAAAATGACTATTACAGTAGAATTTAATAAGAATCTCAATTGAGAATAATGGGAATTACAAAAGAAAAACTAAAACAAAACGTTTGGGTGCATTACAAGAATGAGAATTTAGGAAGGGGTGGGCTTTCTGGTTGTGAAAATTTTATCACAATGCGAAAAATCCTCTATTAAATCTATGTAAAATTTTTATAAAAACTGGCTTAATTTTTCTTATGCAAAAATATTTTTTGCAGTTTGATTTTAGGGTCAAATTTGACAAACATTTTTTTTGTGAAATTTGCCTCACTAGTGCTAATTCACAGTAAAAAAAAAAAAAAAAATCAACTAATACAGTTTTTCATTTTAAAATAGTTTTCTCTGCAATTTCCTATTTCCGCTTGTGTTTTAGGTTCTGCGGGACATTCTGAAGGAGGTCCAGGGGAACATGGTTCCTCGCAGCATGTTGAAGGAGTGGGCGCTGCACACCTTCCCCAATGCCACAGACTACTGGACCTTCCGCAAAATGTTCACCATCCAGCTCGCTCTAATCGGCCTGGCCGAGTTCATGCTGCATCTAAACCGCCTTAACCCAGAAATGCTGCAGATCGCACAGGTAACTGATGCTCAACATCATGGAACTGATGCCATACCTGATACTAGACTTTTCATCAAATATACATGCATCCAATAAGTCCAGAGCATATTGTTGGGTCATCACACTGTAAAGCAGTGGTGTGCAAAGACTGACACAGGGGCTACATTGGACTTTAAATGGTACATGTGGGCAACATAGTATAATTCCTTTTGAGAGGTTCTGCTTTGATTGATTCTTGTATCTTTTATGCCGAGAAATAGTTGTGTACTCATTTTAATACATACAAAATTATGTCTGAAATATATCTGTGACTGATGGGACCATTCAGAAATTGGCTTAAGTATTGCCCAAAAATGTAATCATTTTCCATCCAACATTTAAAAACAAGGCTGATTACAATTAAAAATTTAGTTTACCTCATCTATTTCCAAATATGAAGTGGTAAAACAAGAGGCTTAGCCTCTAAAAACTGAAATGTGATAGGAATAATTAGTATTTCCAGATTGATCCAGTTTTCCCAATAATGACTGTAGTAACTGTAAATATACAGGCTAAATGTTTTGATGGGCCCTCTCTAGCTTTTCTTAATTAAAAGAAAAGGCTATACAGCATATGTATGTAAGTGTATGCTTGTTTTTTACTACGTTATTAACGATGCTCTGCAGCGTTCATGATAGGGTCAGTGTGGGTCTATAGAGTGCATTTGAAAGTCTTTATTAGAAATTATTGTCAAGCTGGCGCCCCATCCTCTGATACTAATCTGCAGTTTTCTGACAGGAGGAGGAATTGGCAGGGGTATAGTAAGCCCTCTTGCTGCCGGTTCCACTCTACAGATCTCATTAGGCAATGGGAGATTACCACGGCAGGCAGAGAGGACAAGTGGATATGTGCTGTCTTTGCCTCTCTCTCACTCACAAACCATCATGCATTTCACTTGCATATCACTTCTTGAGTAGCTTTCTGTTTGACTTTAGATATTGAGTTTAGCTGAGATTGAACCAACATAGGATGCTCAGGGGACTAGTATTTACCCTGTTTTGCTTGGATCAAGTTTGAACCCCTTTCTTATTATGATTACAGCATATTACAGCATTCCCACGGTTATGAAAACCTGGAAATATATATCTGAAATATGTTTGACTGCACTCGGGGTGACTTATGCTCCACGTCAAGGGCATCAGAAGGCAAATGGAGGATTATATTTGTTCATATGTTGAAATGCTGACACAGACTGCAGTAGGTGTAGGATCAATACTTCCTTTCATTTTTGTGGTTGGATGTCTACAACACTATCCAGTTTTCTAGAGGGCTATAGATTTGTTGTTGTCTGATGTTGGTCCACTGAGTCCCACATCTGCAAACAGGCTCTTTTCCCAAATTTGATCTTTTGCTGGAAGGAATCTTAACAACTTGGCGCCACATGATGCCCACTCTTTCAAAGTTTATGATACGTTAGCTAAAAGTCTGCACGTTGTAGTTTCCGGATGACAAGGTCAGATTTTGAGTTCGACATGCTGTGAAATGCATATGTATTATATACAGAGTATTTGTGAACAGTGGTTTGCAACTGGTGGGTCACAGGTCTGTTCTAATTGGGGCACAGACAGCAGGGGGAAAAAATGCCAAATGCTGATAATAAAATGCCACAAACCATATAAGCAAATATAGTTAGGATAGCAACATTTTAAGAACCTTTTAAATGCTTCCCATGTCTTTTTTTCTGACATCAAAGGTCCAATCAAACTCAATGAAATTTTGCCACAAATTCTTCTGTCTCTTGGTTGAAGCTAGTCAGATAAGGCATATGCCACCATGGACAGGTTGCATGAAATGCACTCATCTTGGAAAACCATGAAGAAAACTATGCAAGCCAAAAGAAAATGCCACCCATCATACATTAAATACAAGTTGACTTGCAACAATAACAAGTATGATTTGTTCCAACCACAAAGTGTTTCGTGCTGTGAATTATTGACTGCCGAGTGTATGAAACCATTCACATTTAAGAGAGATATTTAAAAACAAAACACTAAAACCATAAAGACAATGTAAAACTGAAGTCCGTTTTTCTTTTCAGCCTATGTCATGTTAATACTTTTTCATATTTTTGGGCCTACGAGTAAAGTTCATGGTAATATTAATACTAGAGCTGTCGCAATTAACGCATTTACCTTTAATACAGCATAAACAACATGAATACTTTTTTTTTTTTTAAGGGTAGAACATTTGTAATGTGTCGCCCATAGTCAAACAACGGAAGCGCTGTTTTGTGTTTGTGTGTTGTAGACACTGACACACACTTCACAACACACACACAAAACAGCGCTTCTGTGTCAGTGGTAAAATGACAGAGAAAGGACCTTCTTAACAATCATCAAAATGCAGAATGAGATGGTTTTTGTCTGCAAGCACTTTTCATGTGGAGTTCAAAGCGGCAGTTGACACTGGTGTTGACACTGTGGGAGGAAACAATGGCGGTGAATGGAAAAACACTCGTAATACAATATCAAGAAAAACCTCAAAAAATGTTTTTGATCCATCACAGGAAAGGTGTATACACTTCTGAGGTAAGCACAAATATTGACACATTTGACTTTTGCAGACATTTAAATATATTTTATCCACGATTAATCTCTGTTCGCCAGCTAGTCTGATGTTTGACCGGCGAATTCACACGCCTACCGGTACATCACCGTAAAAATCTCTCATTCAGACGTTAACATTTTTTGTGTTGTTTGTTTTCTGCTCTCATTTGGTCACAATGTCACAACGTCTGAGATGATCCCATCTGTATAAATATAAGAGCTGCTTTAACTCATGAATACTCAGAAAGCAACTGAAGCATATTAGTGAAAATGACAAATATGATTACATTGTAGTCTGGTTGTGAGAATAACGTCTGCACTCCATAATCTTATGATGTGTTGTTTATTGACTAACATTAGGATATACACATTAAATTCGATATATTCAGTCTAGCTGATCCCATAAAAGCTCAATGGGGTTAAGATCCATAACACTCTTTTCCAGTTATCTGTTGTCTAATGTCTGTGTTTCTTTGCCCACTAGAACCTTTTCTTTGTTTGTTTTTCTGTTTCAAAAGTGGCTTTTTCTTTGCAATTCTTCCCATAAGGCCTGCACTCCTGAGTCTTCTCTTTACTGTTGTACATGAAACTGGTGTTGAGCAGGTAGAATTCATTGAATCTGTCAGCTGAGGACATGTGAGGCGTCATTTTCTCAAACTAGAGACTATGATGTACTTATCCTCTTGTTTAGTTGTACATCTGGCCTTCCACATCTCATTCTGTCCTTGTTAGAGCCAGTTGTCCTTTGTCTTTGAAGACTGTAGTGTACACCTTTGTATGAAATCTTCAGTTTTTGGCAATTTCAAGCACTGTATGCCCTTCATGCCTCAAAACAATGATTGACTGAAGTTTCTAGAGAAAGCTGTTTCTTTTTTGCCATTTTTGACCTAATATTGACCTTAAGACATGCCGGTCTATTGCATACTGTGGCAACTCAAAAACAAACACAAAGACAATGTTAAGCTTCATTTAACGAACCAAATAGCTTTCAGCAGTGTTTGATATAATGACAAGTGATTTTCTAGTACCAAATTAGCAATTTAGCATGATTACTCAAGGATAAGGCGTTGGAATGATGGCTGCTGGAAATGGGGCTTGTCTAGATTTGATCAAAAATGACTTTTTTCAAATAGTGATGGTGCTGTTTTTTACATCGGTAATGTCCTGGCTATACTTTGTGATCAGTTGAATGCCACTTTGGTGAATTAAAGTACCACTTTCCTTCCGAAACAGCAAAATCTGTACATTATTCCAAACTTTTGGTTGCCAGTGTAATTTACACATGTACAGATAACTGACAGTCTGAATAAATGAGCAAAGACCCACAAGTGTTTTTATCCCTGTTCTCCCCATTCATCACTGCTTGACTTTGGCGAAATGAAGCCATGTCACTTAAAGAATAAAACTAAGACTGACAGCACTAATTAATACATTTCAATGTTTAATTTTAAGGACATTTTTGTTTACTTTGTACGATAAACAATTTTGGAACTGTGTTGGGTTGCCACTTGATGCCTAATGTGAAGTCTGAGTCCTGAAGTAAAACCATTTCAGAACCACTGCTTGTGACATTGCCATCCTACTTTGTTCTTACCTCAACAGGACACAGGAAAGCTCAATGTGTCATACTTCCGCTTCGATATCAATGATGCTACTGGTGATCTGGATGCCAACCGGCCCGTACCCTTCAGACTGACGCCCAACATCTCGGAGTTCCTGACCACCATCGGAGTATCTGGACCCCTCACGGCTTCTATGATAGCAGTGGCACGCTGCTTTGCTCAGCCAAACTTCAAGGTAGTCTTTAAAGAATAAGAATAATGATGATGGCATTTATGGTTATTCTTTTAGCTCTTTTGTCCAAATGACACTTGTTGCTGTATCTTGAGCTTTTGACCCACTCTTAACCTCCAAATCTATGTGCCCTCTCACTCAGGTTGATGGTATCTTGAAAGCAGTTCTTCGAGATGAGATCATTGCCTGGCATAAGAAGACTCAGGAGGACACGTCCATGCCTCTGTCCCCAGCTGGACAGCCTGAGAACATGGACAGTCAGCAGCTGGTGTCTCTTGTCCAGAAGGCTGTGACGGCCATTATGACCCGCCTCCACAACTTGGCCCAGTTTGAGGGCGGAGAGAGTAAAGTAAACACACTAGTGGCGGCTGCCAACAGCCTGGACAACCTCTGCCGCATGGACCCTGCCTGGCACCCGTGGTTGTAGATGGGTGTGTAAAGAACACCCTAATGAGGACCCCTGCAGATCTGAGATTTGTGTCTCAGAGAATTGCAATACTGTGAAAGTGACTGCTTGAATGTCAGGGTCAAAATCTGTTTTTCTGTAAAAAACAAAAACAAAAAACATGTAGAACCATTTGGAAGGGATGATCAAATGTGCAAACTGTCATTTAAAAAAGAATGAATTGATACATGTAAGCTTGTAGCCCTGTAATATTCTCATTTATGTTATTCTCATTAATCAAGGATTCATGGGCCAAAGTTACATGCAGCAATTAAAAGCTGCTTTGTTTGGTTGGACAAAGACTATTGTTAAACTGATGAGCTTAGTAAGTTGCTTTGTTGAGACTGTCATGATTGTTGGTGAAGAAGTGTGATGGTACGAGACAGCCTTTAAGAAAACAGTTTCCACAGCCTTATCCCAGGCTCCACACTGTCCCACCAGATTTTATGCAACTCCCATAAAGCTCTCCTTTTACGCCGCCTCCATTTGTCTCTCTGACTGATGGCAGCCTAAGGGAATTTTCTTTTCAAATGAGTAATTTACAAAAATCAACAACCATTGTTGCAGTGTTCATCCAATGGTCAGAATGTTGTTATATGTCAGTATGTCATTATTTAAAGAAAATCTTTATTTTTGGACATGTAAAAATGACATTACATCCCCCCATTGCTGTGTACTTTTCTACAGGTTTGTGCTGTTTCAAGCTGTCATGTGTCACACAAAATACTTAAGCATATTTTTTCTGCAAAATACTCTGAAAAGGCAGAAACCTATCAGCCTTAAATTGAGAGGAACTCTGTATTTAGCTATCGTTTAGTTACCTGTAGCAAATAAGATGGACATAACATGTCTTTCAAGTACCAGCTTTTGAACTTTGCCTTTTTAGGACAGCATCCCAATACATTTGTATCTCACTGATACACCTAAAACCATTTTGTATACATTCCCCTCTATTTTGTAAAGGTACAAAACATTGTGCCAATCTAAGAAAAGTTACCTCTGCATTGTAAATATGCATTTTGTTTTAATAAAATGCTCTTTTTCTAAATCTAAGGTACAGTACTGTATTGTTTTCATAGGAATGGCAGCTTTTTTTTTCCTCCCCAATTTGGAATGTCCAATTCCCAACGCACTCTAAGTCCTCATGGTGGTGTAGTGACTCGCCTCAATCCGGGTGGCGAGGACGAATCTCCGTTGCCTCCGCGATTGAGACCATCAATCCGCACATCTTATCACATGGCTTGTTGAGCACGTTACCGCAGAGACATAGCGCGTGTGGAGGCTTCACGCTATTCTACGTGGCATCCACGCACACTCTCCACGCACCCTACCGACAGCGAGAACCACATTATAGCGATCACGAGGAGGTTACCCCATGTGACTCTATCCTCCCTAGCAACCGGGCCAATTTGGTTGCTTAAGAGACCTGGCTGGAGTCACTCAGCACGCCCTGGATTTGAACTTGCGACTCCAGGGGTGGTAGGAATGGCAGCTTTAACTGTGCTATCTGTGAATGTGTTACTCAATTGTACGGTTTGATGTGTTTGCATGTGTCTGTGGGTGGTTGATTGAAGAACTCTTTTAGAAAGAATTACCTTGTCTGTGCCTGATTGTCTAGAGTACAGGAGAGGACCTGAGTGAGAGCACACTGTAGAGTAGTTTGGGTCAGGCCTGCATTTCTTTCTTTATTATTCCCCGTCAGTATATCTTACAAAGTCAAGTCATTTTTATTTGTATAGCGCTTTTCACAACACATATTGTTTCAAAGCAGTTTTACAGGAAATCATGCATAAAAAAGAAAAAATGAAACTAATATATGTCTTACAGTGATCATTGTGTAGTTTGATTAAATATGATGGTAAATTGTGTATAGAAATTAAATAATTGTATTTAGAACCCCTGTCAGCAAGCTGAAGGCGACTGTGGCTAGGAATACAAAACTCCATAAGATTTTGGTTAATGGAGAAAAATAACCTTGGGAGAAACCAGGCTCACTGTGGGGGCCAGTTCCTTTCTGGCTAAACAACATGAATATAATGCCAATAGTAGTTATTTGTGTGCAGTGCAAGTCATGGTTTTAAATTTGTAAATTAAGTAAGCGTTAAGGTCCAGTGTTATTAAAAATAAAATATTTTTTATGAACTGTAAGATTAATGACTAATGTCTTTTGAAGTCCATCCTGGATTAATTGCAGAAGTTCACATAGATGCATTGTCCTTTGTTAGTTGGCTAATGAAGGCTTTTGTTGGCAATTAAATTATAGTCCATGTATTCCATTTCAAGAGTGTAGTCCATCAATAGACAAAGGTGATGCAGGCAGAGATAAATGATGAGGTGCATCGCATTTCAACCTGCAGGTCATTTCGGTGAGGTTCGTCGGGGTCCGTCCTAAATCCAAGGTTCAGGCAGTGACATATGAAGTATCCGATGTCTTACAGTTGGAGCTGGCATCAGTTCATCCTCTGAAGTCAAAAGACTGAAGTGATGTCTGGCTAGCACCGGCTGTAGTTTGTCGTCATCTCTCAGCGACATGTAGCTGTGGAGTCCGACACCAAGCAGGAATGGAGCTGGATCTGGAAGGCTCTGGTTACCTCAGGATATGAATCCCGAGGTTGAGACATGGAAACAAGTAGAATAATATTAGCGTAGATGCCATTCAATTTTATGCAGAGTTATAGATCATGATGGATGTTTCTGGTTCTGGTAGACCTAACTAAAGCAGCCTAATTGTGAGTTAATGGATAAATTAGGTGTATGCCTGGCTAAATAGATGAGTCTATAGTCTAGACTTAAACTGAGTGAGTGTGTCTGCATCCCGAACAGTGTTGGGGAGACTATTCCATAGTTTAGGAGCCAAATATGAAAAGGATCTACCTACTTTTGTGTATTTTGATATTCTTGGATTTATTAATAAGCCAGAATTTTATGATCGTATTAAACGTGACTGAATATAGAGTATCAGAAAGTCACTTAAGTACTGTGGAGCTAGACCATTCAAAGCTTTGTATGTAGTTAACAGAATTTTAAAATTAATACGAAATTTAACAGGTAGCCAATGTAACTATGATAAAATTGGGCTAATATGATCCTATTTCTTGGCTATAGTCAGCACTCTGGCAGCTGCATTTTGAACCAATTTAAGTTTATTTATTGAACTTGCTGGACATCCTCCCAGTAATGCATTACAATAATCTAGTCTTGAGATCATGAACGCATGAATAAATTATCAGCAACAGAGAGCATGTGTTGTAATTTAGCAATATTTCTCAGGTGGAAGAATGCTGTTCTACAAACATTGGAAATGTTTTTTTTTAAGGACAGATTGGTATCAAATATAGTTCTTTGCTGAAGAAGACGATGTAACAGTACATCCATCGAGAGTCAAATTATATTTTAGCGGCTTGTTTTTAGAGGTTTTTTGGTCCAATCATTAGTACCTCTGTTTTGTCGTAATTGAGTAGAAGGAAATTTCTGGCCATCCAATCTTTGATTTCATTGATACACTGCTAATTTGGAGAATTGTGAATTTTTGTTTGGTTTAGAAGAAATATAAAGTTGGGTACCACTGGCATAACAGTGGAAACTTATTCCATGATTCCTTATATTATCTCCCAGGAGAAGCATGTATAAGGAGAAAAGCAGAGGTCCTAAAACTGATCCCTGTGGCGCTCCATACTTTTGTTTGATTTGACAATTCCACGTTTACACATACAAAGTGGTAGCGGTCTAATGAATAGGGCCTAAATCATGCTAATGCAAGTCCACTAATGCCAACATAATTCTAGCCTATTCAAGAGAATGTCATGATCTATCGTGTTGAAGGCAGCACTAAGATCTAAAAGCAATAGAAGAGAAATGCAGCCCCGATCAGATGATAAGAGCAAGTCATTTGTAACTCTGATAAGTGCAGTCTCTGTACTGTGATGGGGCCTAAATCCTGACTGAAATTGTTCATATACAGTTGAAGTCAGAAGTTTACATACACTTAGGTTGAAGTCATTAAAACATTTTTTTAACCACTCCACAGATTTAATATTAGAAAACTATAGTTTTGGCAAGTCATTTAGGACATCTACTTTGTGCATGACACAAGTAATTTTTCCAACAATTGTTTACAGACAGATTGTTTCACTTTTAATTGACTATATCACAATTCCAGTGGGTCAGAAGTTTACATTCACTAAGTTAACTGTGCCTTTAAGCAGCTTGAAAAACTCCAGAAAATAATGTCAAGCCTTTAGACAATTAGCCAATTAGCTTCTGATAGCAGGTGTACTGAATTGGAGGGGTACCTGTGGATGTATTTTAAGGCCTACCTTCAAACTCAATGCCTCTTTGCTTGACATCATGGGAAAATCAAAAGAAATCAGCCAAGACCTCAGAATTTTCTTCTTTTTTGGGGGGGGGATCTCCACAAGTCTGGTTCATCCTTGGGAGCAATTTCCAAATGCCTGAAGGTACCATGTTCATCTGTACAAACAATAGTACGCAAGTATAAACACCATGGAACCACGCAGCCATCAAACCGCTCAGGAAGGAGACGCATTCTGTCTCCTAGATATGAACCTAGTTTGGTGCGAAAGTGCAAATCAATCCAAAAATAACAGTAAATGACCTTGTGAAGATGTTGGAGGAAACAGGTAGACGAGTCCTATATCGACATAACCTGAAAGGCTGCTCAGTAAGGAAGAAGCTACTGCTCCAAAACCACCATAAAAAAGCCAGACTACAGTTTGCAAGTGCACAGGGGGACAATGATCTTATTTTTTGGAGAAATTTCCTCTGGTCTGATGAAACAAAAATGGAACTTTTTGGCCATAATGCCCATTGATATGTTTGGGGGAAAAAGGGTGAGGCTTGCAAGCTGATGAACACCATCCCAACCATGAAGCATGGGGGTGGAAGCATCATGTTGTGGGGGTGCTTTGCTACAGGAGGGACTTGTGCACTTCACAAAATAGATGGCATCATGAGGAAGGAAAATTATGTGGTTATATTGAAGCAACATCTCAAGACATCAGCCATGAACTTAAAGCTCGGTCACAAATGGGTCTTCCAAATGGACAATGACCCCAAGCATACCTCCAAAGCTGTGGCAAAATGGCTTAAGGACAACAAAGTCAAGGTACTGGAGTGGCCATCACAAAGCCCTGACCTCAGTCTGATAGAACATTTGTGGGCAGAACTGAAAAAGCATGTGCGTGCAACGAGGCCTACAAACCTGACTCAGTTACGCCAGTTCTGTCTGGAGGAATGGGCCAAAATTCCAGCAACTTATTTTGAGAAGCTTGTGGAAGGCTACCCAAAACGTTTGACCCAAGTTAAACAATTTAAAGACAATGCTACCAAATACTAACATGTTATATGCAAACTTCTGGCCCATTGGGAATATGATGAAAGATATAAAAGCTGAAATAAATCATTCTCCCTACTATTATTCTGACATTTCACATTCACTCATACACTTAAAATAAAGTAGTGATCCTAACTGACCTAAGACAGGGAATGTTTTCTACGATTAAATGTCACGAATTGTGAAAAACTGAGTTTAAATGTATTTGGCCAAGGTGTATGTAAACTTAAGTCTTCAACTGTATACTGTTTCTCTGTAGAAATGAATATATTTGGGAGGACACTACCTTTTCTAGTATTTTCGACATAAATGGTAGATGCAATTACACATCGTAAACTGGACTTCAAATTCCTCAATGCCGACCTGCTGTTTACAAACACGCCAGCAGAGCCCTTTGTCTGGGCTGCCCGGCCACGGAAACACAGAAAGAAAAGGAGAAATAGAGCCGGCGTTCTCATCAGAGTAAGACGTCGTGCAAATCGACCCCCGCTACACAGTATTCTACTGGCAAATGTTTAGTCTCTGGACAACAAGCTCTACGAGCTGAGAGCGCGGATCTCTTTCCAACGAGAGACGAGGGACTGCTGCATTATCTGCCTTACAGAAACTTGGATGTCTGCGGAGATTCCAGACTCAGCCATTGAACCCGCGGGGTTCTCCGTGCACTGAGTGGACAGAGCGAAAGACCTCCCAGGTAAAAGCAGAGGTGGTGGTGTATGTTTTATGATCAACAAATCCTGGTGTGATCAGAGGAACGTACATTCTATCAAGTCTTTCTGCTGTCCTGATCTGGAATTTCTCATGCTTCTGTGTCGACCATTCTGACTACCGAGGGAATTCACAGCGGTCATTATCACAGCTGTGTACATCCCGCCACAAGCCGACACAGACCGGGCACTCAAGGAACTGTATGGGAGTATAAGCAAGCAGGAAACCGCGCACCATGAGGCTGCGTTCATTGTGACCGGGGACTTTAACAAAGCCAACTTCAAGTCAATAGCACCGAAATACTACCAACACATCAATTTCAACACACGAGGGGACCGGGTTTTGGACCACTGCTACTCTCCCTTCTGGGATGGCTACAAATCTCTACCCCCTCCCACCATTTGCCAAATCGGACCACTCTTCCATTCTGCTTCTGCCTTCTTACAGGCAGAAACTGAAACAGGAAGCACCCACCCTCAGAACGATCCAGTGCTGGTCGGACCAATCAGACTCTACGCTACAAGACTGTTTTGATCACGCGGACTGGGAGATGTTCCAGTCCGCCTCTGATGACAACATCGAGCTTTACACTGATAGCGTAACGTGTTTCATTAGAAAGTGCGTAGAGGATGTTGTTCCGACCAAAACAATACGGATCTACCCCAACCAGAAACCTTGGATTAATAGCGATGTTCGCAAGGCACTTGATGCGCGGACCTCCGCTTTTAATTCCGGGAATGCGGAGGAGCATAAACAAGCCAGTTATACCCTCCGCAAAACTATCAGAGCAGCAAAACGCCAGTACAGGAACAAGATTGCAGGACAGTTTAACACCACCAACTCTAGAAGCATGAGGCAGGGAATTAATATCACAGACTTTAAAGGGAATAAAAACTCCGCTGTGAACACCGCTGCCTCTCTCCCGGATGAGCTAAATACTTTTTATACTCGTTTCGAGGGAAATAACACTCGCAGCCGAAGCTACAGAGGTTAGTTCACTCTCCGTCTCTGTAGCAGATGTAACCCGATCCTTCCAATGGGTGAATATCCGTAAAGCCGCGGGTCCAGACGGCATTCCGGGCTGCATCATCAGAGCGTGTGCGAACCAACTGGCTGGTGTTTTTACGGATATTTTCAACCTTTCCCTCTCCTTGTCTTTTGTCCCCACATGCTTCAAAATGTCCACCATTGTGCCTGTACCAAAGCAATCCAAAATCACTTGCTTAAATGACTGGCATCCTGTTGCTCTGACCCACATCATCAGCAAATGCTTTGAGAGACTAATCAGAGATTACATCTGCTCTGTGCTGCCTCCCTCACTGGACCCACTGCAGTTTGTTTACCTAAACAACCGCTCCACTGATGATGCCATTGCATCTACACTACACACTGCTCTCTCCCACCTGGAAAAAAGGAACACTTATGTGAGAATGCTGTTTGTAGACTACAGCTCAGCATTCAACACCATAGTGCCCTCCACGCTTGATGTGAAACTCTGGGCTCTGGGTTAAAAAACAGCTCGCTGTGCAGCTGGATCCTGGACTTTCTGTCAAGCAGACGCCAGGTGGTTAGAATGGGCTGTAACATCTCCTCATCAGTGACCCTCAACACTGGAGCCCCACAGGGATGTGTTCTCAGCCCACTCCTGTATTCCCTGTACACACATGACTGTGTGGCAACACATAGCTCCAACGCCATCATTAAGTTTGCTGATGATAGGGGTTCACGTGACGCCATGCGAGAGACAGACGTGTGAGACACGAGCTCTGCGAACTTTGCTAGTTTTTTTATTATTTTCATGTTGTGATCCGGTGAGATTCGATACACCCAGTTACATACTTGCTCTTTGAGGTAAATATGGCAAAGAAGTCAAAATTCTCAGACTCTGGAGACATTAAAAGACACTTACGTGTTCAAGCTGAGGCCTCTGACGGGACTGCGAGCCGGGGACTCGATTTGGATGGCACATCGGGAGAAGATATTCAGCGTCAGTTGTCCAACATGTCGGTGATGTTGACGAAGGTTCTTGCTGACTTGGAGGATCTCGCTGTAATACGTCGATCGATTACAGCGATGGAAACAAAATTCTCCAAGTTGTTTACAAGAGTGACAGAAGTTGAAAAACAAATCGATTATCTTGAGTCATCGGAAAGGGAATTATCCGCTAATCCACCCGCGTTCAAAACAGATTTGGAATTAATTTAGGAAAAACTGGAATATTTCGAAAATATGAGCCGAAGGAATAACATACGAATTGTTGGAATTCCTGAGCATGAAGAGGCAGAGCTATGGTGAAATTCTTGGACGAGTTTTTATAGATCTTGAAGGGATGTTGCAAGCTGCTGGCATCTCTCATGATATAATACTGGAAGGAGACTTTAATCTTTTGATGGACACAGTCCTTGATCATAGTGAAGCAAAAGTGTGTAAACCCCCTTGAGCAACATTGACACTTCACAAGATCTGTAAAAATCTTGGTCTTGGTTTTTTCATCAGTTCATAAGATTTACTCTAGAATAGATTTATATATATATATATATATATATATATATATATATATATATATATATATATATCACACATATACAGGTGCATCTCAATAAATTAGAGTGTCGTGGAAAAGTTCATTTATTTCAGTAATTCAACTCAAATTGTGAAACTCGTGTATTAAATAAATTCAATGCACACAGACTGAAGTAGTTTAAGTCTTTGGTTCTTTTAATTGTGATGATTTTGGCTCACATTTAACAAAAACCCACCAATTCACTATCTCAAAAAATTTGAATACATCATAAGACCAATAAGAAAAACATTTTTAGTGAATTGTTGGCCTTCTGGAAAGTATGTTCATTTACTGTATATGTACTCAATACTTGGTAGGGGCTCCTTTTGCTTTAATTACTGCCTCAATTTGGCGTGGCATGGAGGAGATCAGTTTGTGGCACTGCTGAGGTGGTGTGGAAGCCCAGGTTTCTTTGACAGTGGCCTTCAGCTCATCTGCATTTTTTGGTCTCTTGTTTCTCATTTTCCTCTTGACAATACCCCATAGATTCTCTATGGGGTTCAGGTCTGGTGAGTTTGCTGGCCAGTCAAGCACACCAACACCATGGTCATTTAACCAACTTTTGGTGCTTTTGGCAGTGTGGGCAGGTGCCAAATGAAATCAGCATCTTTAAAAAGCTGGTCAGCAGAAGGAAGCCTGAAGTGCTCCAAAATTTCTTGGTAAACGGGTGCAGTGACTTTGGTTTTCAAAAAACACAATGGACCAACACCAGCAGATGACATTGCACCCCAAATCATCACAGACTGTGGAAACTTAACACTGGACTTCAAGCAACTTGGGCTATGAGCTTCTCCATCCTTCCTCCAGACTCTAGGACCTTGGTTTCCAAATGAAATACAAAACTTGCTCTCATCTGAAAAGAGGACTTTGGAACACTGGGCAACAGTCCAGTTCTTCTTCACCTTAGCCCAGGTAAGACGCCTCTGATGTTGTCTGTGGTTCAGGAGTGGCTTAACAAGAGGAATACGACAACTGTAGCCAAATTCCTTGACATGTCTGTGTGTGTTTGATGCCTTGACCCCAGCCTCAGTCCATTCCTTGTGAAGTTCACCCAAATTCTTGAATCGATTTTGCTGGACAATCATAAGGCTGCGGTTCTCTCGGTTGGTTGTGCATCTTTTTCTTCCACACTTTTTCCTTCCACTCAACTTTCTGTTAACATGCTTGGATACAGCACTCTGTGAACAGCCAGCTTCTTTGGCAATGAATGTTTGTGGCTTACCCTCCTTGTGAAGGGTGTCAATGATTGTCTTCTGGCCACTGTCAGATCAGCAGTCTTCCCCATGATTGTGTAGCCTAGTGAACCAAACTGAGAGACCATTTTGAAGGCTCAGGAAACCTTTGCAGGTGTTGATTAGCTGATTGGCATGTCAAAATATTCTAATTTTTTGAGATAGTGAATTGGTGGGTTTTTGTTAAATGTGAGCCAAAATCATCACAATTAAAAGAACCAAAGACTTAAACTACTTCAGTCTGTGTCCATTGAATTTATTTAATACACGAGTTTCACAATTTGAGTTGAATTACTGAAATAAATGAACTTTTCCACGACATTCTAATTTATTGAGATGCACCTGTATATATATATATATATATCTAAGTCCCTCATTTCATCTGTTGTTGATTGCTCAATTGGAAATATCTTAGTCTCAGATCACGTCCTGGTGAGTTTAGAGGTGTTGCCACATACAGAGAAAAGGAAATCATATAGTTGGCGCTTTAATGTATTCCTTTTGCAAAATCCTGATTTCCAACAAATGTTAAAGTCTGAAATCAATGTTTATATGGAGACCAACTGGTCCTCAGTATCCTCTGTGGGCGTGGCTTGGAAGGCATTTAAGGTGGTTCTTAGGGGTCGGATCATATTATCTTGATCTCTATAGTTCCACGTCTTCGTCTACTGATGAAG
This sequence comes from Myxocyprinus asiaticus, assembly GCF_019703515.2. Taxonomy (NCBI): domain Eukaryota; kingdom Metazoa; phylum Chordata; class Actinopteri; order Cypriniformes; family Catostomidae; genus Myxocyprinus; species Myxocyprinus asiaticus. The sequence goes on from NC_059375.1 coordinate 20,051,143, forward strand.
ATATTAGAAACTTTGTGGAACCATTAGAACTCCCTAAACTGACGAATGAGCAAAAAAACTCTCTTGATTCTGAGATAACCCTGGAGGAACTTGACGAGGTAATTAAGTCCTTACCTACAGGCAAGGCTCCGGGGCCAGATGGTTTTGCCGCTGAATTTTTTAGATCTTATGCTACAGAACTAGCTCCAATTTTGTTAGAAGTTTATATGGAATCATTAAAGAATGGAAAGCTTCCACCAACCATGACACAAGCCCGGATCAGTCTGATTCTTAAAAAGGACAAAGATCCAAGCGAGTGTAAAAGTTACCGTCCAATTTCCCTCATCCAGCTAGATGTTAAAATTCTGGCTAAAATTTTGGCTAACCGATTAAGTAAGGTTATGACATCTCTTATACATATAGATCAGGTAGGGTTTATTCGGGGCCGCAGCTCTTCTGATAACATCAGGCATTTCATCAATATTATGTGGTCAGTAGTGAATGATCAGTCTCCGGTCACTGCCATCTCACTTGACACCGAAAAGGCGTTTGATATGGTAGAATTGGACTATCTTTTTAAGATTTTGGAAATGTATGGGTTTGGGAGTATGTTTATTGGTTGGATCAAGTTACTTTATATACACCCTGTAGCAGCGGTACAAACAAATGGATTAATTTCAGATTATTTTACTCTGGATAGGGGCATCCTTCAGGGTTGCCCTCTTTCCCCATTATTGTTCTGTCTTGCCCTGGAACCATTAGCAGCCGTGATAAGAAAAGATGATGATTTTCCAGGGGTGATTGCGGGAGGTGTGGCACATAAGCTTCTAATTTATGCAGATGATATTTTATTATTCGTCTCTGACCCCACTAGATCTATGCCTTGCCTCCACAGAATTATTAATTCCTTTTCCAATTTCTCAGGATACAAAGTCAACTGGTCTAAATCCGAAGATTTGGCTTTGACAGCGTACTGTCCAGTAACGGCCTTCCAGCCAGGTGCCTTCCAGTGGCCCAAACAGGGCATTAAGTATTTGGGCATTTTATTCCCAACAATTTTGTCTGATTTAGTCAGAGTTAATTTTGACCCTTTAATAAAATGGTTTTCGAGCGATGTAGTCAGGTGGGCTTCATTACATTTATCGATGATTGGGAAGGTTAATGTTATTAAAATGAACTGTATTCCAAAATTTAAATACTTGCTACAGTCTCTCTTATTTCAAGCAATTTGATAGCATAGCAAAGTATTTCATTTGGAGTGGTAAGCGCCCCAGACTACATTTCAATAAATTACATAGGCCAATTGACAAAGGTGGGCTAGGCCTACCCAAGAATTTGTTTTATTATTATGCATTCGGTCTCAGACATTTGGCCCTTTG